>NW_021833418.1:0-87444 GCF_006345805.1 Octopus sinensis | reverse complement strand
GTCCCCACTAAACTAATTCCAAATAAAGATATTGTGTGAACTAAGATATTATTCATTAAAATATACTTTGGGAAAATCCTTCTGTGAATCGGTCCTTTTGCGCTGCATGTTTTATAGCATCGTGGGCTATTTTAATCGCCTCACTTTGCGTTATCAATACTCCGAGGTGACTGCCAATAATTATACAAAAATACTGTGCGAATACCCACTGAAATGCCGAGTTTTGTCCAGATCCCATAAAAGGAATAAAGGAATCAATTTTAATTGTATAGATTCCACCTGTGAAAACACATACAAGAATCACGGCCTAAAAATATAAAAAAATAAAATATACCGACAATAGAATTGGAAGTGTATAATTTGCCAAAATTCCATGAATGAACATTACCAAATTTCCTGGATCCACATTATGGTCGAATCTAAATAACAAATTGTCACCGGCTGGATAATGCCCTGGGTTGGATAATGCCCCCTCAACGTTATTTTAAAAAAATAAATATTTTTCAAATTAATTATGATTAGATTTTTTGATTTTCTTAATTATTTTAGTAATTTATTAAAGTTTTTTTTCAAATTAATCTAGCGTGAAAATTTGTTTTGGTTATCCAAGTTTTCAAATTTGAAAAAATAATGAATGAATGAATATGGTTTATTTATTACAATAGGTCCAAAAGAAAAGTGGCCGAGGAATTAGAGCTTAGGGGGCTGATAACGAGAGCCACGAAAGTCTCAACTTCGGTTTTGCCCCAGGAGACTGTCTTATCTCCCTCAGCGAGTTCGAGTTTTTGCCAGGATCGCGTCAATCGTGTCAAACTCCGCTCATGCAGGTCTTCCAGCGGACTGCTGAGCTCCAGGCCGAATGCCAGTTTGATGGCAAATCGTCTGGTTTTTTCGAGTTTGGCGATTAGAAGGTCCCTTTCATCATTTGGTACCAGCCCTCCGAGCCATAGATTATTAGTGGCTGAACACAAGTCTGGTAGATGTGTAGAAACGTTTCTGCGCTTAGACAAAAACGCCTCAGTCCTTTTAGGATTTTCGCTCCTTGTTTCCGCTTTGCATGCACATGGGGTTTGTATGACCCGGTGAAAAAATAATAAGTATATTTGATCAAATCTATATTCCAGAAATGGTTTTACTCAACTTTACCAAAGATGAACTTGAAGTAATCAAAAATATTCAAATAGATGTTTTTTATATTGACCGATTTCAGAAATCGGAAAAGAAAAGACACAGAAAATTAGCAGAACAGTTAACTTTCGAGGAGGAAGGGATAGTATACATAAAATACAAAAACCAGAGGTTACGCTTTTTTCCCAAAGAAGAAAAGGAACTTAAACTAAAAACTATCGAGGTGATCGTTACATAATTATTATAGATTGAACATATGAGGACACATTTTGGAAGAGATAAGTTGGTTTCGATATTGAGAAAGGAAATGGTCCCTTATTTATTCTACAGACGGATAATGGGAAAGAATTTAAGAACAAATGTATGGAAACAATGTGTAATGATCTGAAAATCATACACATAAGTGGACGCCCTAAAGCACCATGGATTCAGGGTAGTAGAAAGACAAGTTATTTGTAAATTTATCTTTAGATTCAATCAATCGATCAAAAGGTGGATTAGCTCAACTAGTGCCTCAAATGGGTCTTTTGGAAGCTATAAAGACTTCTATCAAGAAATTCTGGAGAAAAAATGAAAAGGAGGCGGAAATGGAAATTTGATGAAGATGTAGCCGTAGGAGATAATGTCCTACTGAGACATGATATTGATGCGAATTCAAATAACCGAAAATACCCCATATACGATCAGATTGATTCCACTATATATGAAATATCGGAGGTTGATAAAGAGAAGTGCGTACTTAAAGATCTTAATGACGAATCATCCAAATATGTACACAAAAGTCGTATAAAAAAATATGACTCTTATAAAAAATTTTTATATAATAAAAATTCATGAATTTTTAATATTTGTTTTTAAATGGTAGACCCAAAAAATTGTATAATTATAATAAAATACGTTATTGATTCGGAAAAAGGCTTTTCCGGATTACGGTCGGGTCATCAGAAGATCATGTAAGGAAAGTACGGCTGTGGTTGGAGGCAGGGATCACCTAATTAGTTAGTTCTGACCTATCTTTCTCGGTGATCTTGGAGTTAATAAATAAATAAATAATTCGGAAAAATTGGTGATGCCGACTCTTTGAAAAATTCTTTCAATCAAAAAATTGATAAAAAATTGAATAAATCGACTTAATTCCATTATCAAGTTATTTTTAATTAATTATCAGGTTATTTTCGTTTGATTTTAAAAAAAATTTTAAGGGGGTATTATCCAACCCAGGGCATTATCCAGCCTGTGACACAAATTAATCAGAAAAATACAAATAATTAAGACGACATGCACCCAACAATTTCTCATAAACGTGCATGTTCCCCGTGAACCCAATAGTTGAGTTGTTCGTAATTTGAAATATTTTGTTTGACCTGTCATTATCTAATTTGTTAGTCCGACAATTTATTACAGCTTTTGTTGGGAGTATTCGCATCTTGGGTTACTCTGCTATCTGCAGCAAGAACAACCCTTCCAAGATAGGGTATGGTCACCACAGTTGTCATACTTATATGATTCTAAGACGAAATTAGAAAATTCAAAGCTACCATTCGAAACATTTTTATCTATCTAACACGTTGGTATATTCATAAATATCACTTTAATCGCGACGTAGAATTATAACTACAACATCAAAGACGGTAGAGTATGAAATTGTAGTATGGTTTTAAGAAATAAGATCAAAGAAAAATTTATTCTCGCAAAATGAAGTTAGGTGGATTTTTTAAATTAAATTCGTCAAAAAGACTGGAATTTAGGCTAAACATCTGTTTTAGATCACTATAGTTCAAAATACAATAATTCAGTTTTGTACTATTGGATTAAAACAACTTTTTAATCCGATTTTATAAATTTTTCAGTTCCATCATCTTAATAATTATCTTGTTGGAATATATAGTCGCTCAATCCCATTTTATTCGATGAATCTTCAAGATTATTTGCCAGAATATTAATATATTCCCCAGAGTTCATTTTTCCATCAATAAAAACTAATTTCCCCATTCCGAAATACGAAAAACAGCCCCAAACAAGAACTTTCCCTCCACCAAACTTAAAACTAGGTATTATCTTCGCATATCTCAACTTATTCCCTTTTTTTCTGTATTGATACATTCGTCTTGAATGGGAAAAAAGTTCAAAACTACATTCGTCGGAGAAAATAACTTTCCTCCATCCGCTGTCGGAAATTGCAAGAAATTTTTTAGATATTCCATATCTGAGAGCAATATTTTTTGAACTTAGAAATGGTCGTTTCTTTACAACTCGTCCATACAAACCTTTTGAGTTTAGAATTCTTGTTATTGTGCGTGCTCAGACTTTTTTTTGTGTAATTTTTTCCATTTCTGAAGACAAGGTAGCTGCGGTTCAAAAATTATCAGTTGATAATGATAAAAGAATCCTAATTTCATCTTGACTGAACTTGGGTGGCCTTCCAGATCCAGCCTTTCTGCACGTAATCCCGGTTTTTAGATATTTTTTAACAAACTCCCAAACAGTTGTCTTCGGTATATTTACGATGTCCGAAATCATTTTATAGGAGAAATTTTGATTATATAAAGATATAATTTGTCCTTTTTTGAAATTATTCATTTCTGTCTAATAAAAATTGTATTCTGCGAGTTGAACAAAATACCGTTCGGAATTTTTTGTCACTAGAAAACACGTTTCTGCTTTAATTTTGAAAATTATATGTTCGAATATATATTTAAATATATAAATAGTTAAAATAATACAAATAAAGAAGCTCAAATAAATTCTTTTATTAAAAATGATTAAAAATTTGCTAAAAATTAAGTGTTCGGATTTTAATGTCGAGGGGTGTATTAGTTATCTGGGAGATTTTGATCAAATTGTCATCATCTGATTTGTCAATACAACAATTCATTACAGTATTCGTCGGGAGTATTTGGAAGATAGGTCACTCTAGTATCTGAACCGAGAACAACCCCTCCCACATAAAGGTATGGCTACCACTGTTGTGAAACTTTTTGGATTCTAAAACAAAATTATAAAATTTTAAGCCACCACTCAAAACATTGTTATTAACTTAGCACGCTAAAATATTCATAAATATCACTTTAATCACTATGTAATGTTATGACTACAACTTCAAAGACGCCAAAGTCTGAAATTTCAGTATGGTTTTGAGAAACAAGATCAAAGAAAAATTGGAGATAATTCTCTTTCAAGAAACAAGAGATTTTCTTTTTGCCTCGAATATATTTTATTTATTTTAGTTGTAAATATTTTTTATTAAAAAGACAGTGAATTGGTTGAAATATCGGCTTTTAATATTAGTCCAATCTGTTACCACCAACGAATTTGTGGAAATCCGAGTTGACAGAAACATCCCGATGCCTGTTGTAGACTGACCTGCCCTCCGTGCACTAAACGGTGGCCCTAAGACGCCTAGGTTGACGTAACAAAATACTGCAACTAATTATTTTAACTTTATAAGTAATTTTATCGGGAGGTGGACTAGCTTTTCCAGCGGTTCTCGGTCGCCGTTATCAGGGGAAACAGTTTGGCGATGCGTCAGGCCGCTGGCCCTCCCATCGTTTAATCTTTTAACACTTTTTAAACACATTAAATGAAAAAAAAATTTTATCAATTAAAACTATAAATTTTTGAATTTTAATGAAACAGTTTGGCGATCCGCCAGGCCGCTGGCCCTCGCATCGATTAATCTAACACTTTTCCATAAACTATAAATTTTTTTTATTTGATTTATTGTTTAGAGAAAAAAAGAAAATGAGAGAACAAGTATCCGAACTAATTAAGAAGATCATTGTCTCCAGAAAACCCTTTCCATTGAAGATCCAACAGGGAATGTGCACAAGTCTGAGCCGTCGCCGTTATGTTCGGAAAGGGGAGTAGAACCGACTCCGTTACAACAGACATATGCATACATCTGAAGGAAATCCTTAGATTAGGTGATTCTGGTGGCCAACGCAACACACTAATAGAAACCAACGTGCGCAACCGCGTGCTAAAAAACGTTTTTTGAACTATAAATTGTCTTTAATTTTTTTACGATTTTCAAATTATATAAAAATTCAATAAAAAAACTATATATTTTTTTAATTTGTTAAAATTATTTTTTAATTTATTATTTTTTAATTAAAATATACATTTAAATAAATTTTGTTTCCTTTGTTGTTGTGGCGTTCTTGTTAAATGGATTTTAATATAAACAATACAGGTTATTTTTATTAATTACATTGCTAGGTTATACTGATGAAGAATTAATGAAAATTTATAAAAAGTTGCTGTCATCGCGATAAATTCACTTTTTCAAGTCCGGAAATTCAACATATGTTTTCACCTGGCCACAAAGAGTATTTAAAGGCGAACAACCTCCTCAACAAGAGAGTCACAATGCATACATTCGCTGATGGACACCCCAGAAGATGCTGTTTTGTGGTCGACTTGTCCGAAAAGCTTCGGCAAATACTTTTATGCTTGGAAGGAATCACTATGGGCATATTCGTTGCATAGGATTTGTGTATGCACGTGACCATTTTAAATTCTTTCCAGAATCCGAACAAGCAAAAGTCGCAAACTTTTATAAAGTTTATAATAAAATTAAATTCACTTTTATCCTATTACTTTATGTGTTTCATATGGATTGCCGCTCCGAAAGCACGCGGCACATATGAGCTTCTCAGCTTTTGCAAGGCGGCCACAAAGTAGAGCACAAACAGTAGAGAGTACTCACAGGGCCAGCAGTGAGCTCCGTTTTGTCGTCTATCTGATTTTCACAAAAGGCACAAAAACCATTCAAAATCACTCAAAATGGGACTTGGAATAAATTAGGGTATGTTTTAGGTGGAAAAATTTTAAATAAATGACATTTTTGAAAGTGTCCATTCTCTGGACGGTGACACAGTACATTAATAGAATTCTGGTGTGAACTAAGTGCTGTATATCCATTACTCAGTTCAATAGCACTAGAGAAAATAATTTCATTTCACACAACATATCTGTGTGAAACGGCAATGCACATCTTGCATATTTTAAGTCAAAGTATCGATATAGTCTTAAAGTAGAAGATATTTGCGTATTGCCCTATCTGAGACAAAGCCGAACTTTTATATTTTAATTTCTAAAATGCCAGAACAAAAGTCCCATTAGGCAGTTTAATTACATTATGAATTTTTATTAGTAAGATTTGATTTAATCGACACTAGGGGGTCCCTGAAATTTTTTTAAAGCACTTTGGGGGTCCCCGTTAAAAAAAGGTTGAGAAACGCAGCCATAGACGATGAGGGAGATGAAGAGTAGAGAGTTACATCAGGTGACGTAGACTTATCTGTCACTCTGAGGGGAGTCGTTGTGTTATTCAATTGATTGTTCAGAATTGTTAAGATATCCAAATGAGAAAGTAAAAGTTTTCCTCTCGTATGAGAAACTGAGATGACATCGATAAGGGGGTGTTTCGCATTAAAGTTCCCATAAGATGATCCATCGACGCATGGCAGTTTAGACAAATTTGGGAGGCTATAAATCCTTGGACTAGAGCCAGGGGGTTGAATGTACATATTAACCAGCAATAATCGCCCCTTCGTTCTACCAAGTCAGATTCCGATTATCTCAGAAGCCTCATCAGCTTCGATAAGATTTTTCACTTCTGAGGAAACGTGTGTAGATTTCAAGTTCTTTCTAATTAGCGTTGGCAGGCCACTGTCTTCTTTCGCTTTACGGTCCACCCTGATAGCCTCGGGGTATAAGTGCGTAGGATCGTTAGGAGATAATCTCTTGTATCAAGTCACGTTAGTTTTCAGTCGTGAGCGCATTTCTCTGATTTTCCTTTAATCCCAATAATGTTTAGTTAGAGAGACGTAAAGTGATTTCTCCTTTTGCGGGCTGCGGATGTCCTCCGGGGGGGTTCAGTAAAGTCCGTCGTCCCATGACGAGAATGTCGCCAGAAAGTTCTTTTCCTGTTTTAATGATTCTTTTCCTGTGAGCATAAAGTGCCATTAAGCGTTAAGTCAGCCTGAATTACAATTGAATTGGTGAACCACACGCTAATTTTTTTGAAGGGATATTATTTTATTAAGTAACAAAAAACAATCGACTAGTAGCCGCAGAGAGAATTGAGAGACTGTTCTCTCTAAAAAGTCGATTAAGCACGTGGGGATCGTTTTTAATTCTTCCGAGGTGGCGGCCTCTCTCGAGTGAGAATTAATGTTGAACACTAAATAACTTTATTAACAAGAGAAAAAAATTATTGTGGAATTGATTTATCGAAATGCCAGTTAAAGACTAGTGATAAATAAATGTAAACCAGCACATTCCAAGACAAATTTAATGGTCCCAACGAATTTATTTTTTGATAAAATTCTAACATGAAGTAGGACTCTCTCTTTAGATCTTCTATTTGAACTAAATTAAGTGATCTGGGACGGGAACACAGACAACAAATAAGCAAAAACCACTGTCAAGGCTTCTTTTTTGAAAAACAATCAAAGGCCTTTGGTATATCAAAAGAAGGATGTTCATTCTATACCCATAAATTAAGAGACAGATTTTTCGTAGTAGAGCGGCCAGATCTATAGAAATCCAGCAATTGTATTATTAATAAGCACACCGCAAAATAACAAAGTTATCTCGCTTGTGCCACCCTCTCCTGGATGCGTTTTGTTAATCGCTTTCCTCTGTTCCTCGATAGTTCCCTCAGGTGCTCAAGATCGTCTGCTGATTTCAGCCCTTTTCCAATCAAAGTTAGGTCCTGGAGGGTTGGTAGAGTGATTCGTGGTCTTCCTCGGAAGTTTGTTCCCGGATGGGGGCGTAGTGGTGTTCCATTGCGAGATTTGCAGGAGTTTTCCTGTCCATTCTTGACCGAATAAGCCCATCTATTACTTCTTATTTCCAACAATTGAATGACAGAGGAAATTAACATTTTGATTGAAATTAACAAAATTAGAATTGTATTAGAATTTATTATATTAAATTTTATTATATTCTATTAAAAATTTAAAAGTGTAAATAAAATATTTACTAGTTTCTGTTGTGATAATGTGGAAATTTGATGAGAAAGATTTGAATACAGCATTCGTAAAGATTATTTTTTCTGGAACTTGAATTTGAACGTGATCGGTGTGAGTATTGCCACAGGATGTTGCGGAAAAAATCTGCAAGTACATACAGTATGGTCCAAAAATAGTACACCCCTTGTTTTTCTGACGAAAAAATCCATTTTCCGTACTAATAATTAATTATCTGAACTTTTTTTTTTGCATTTAGTTTTTTTTAAGTCTGAGTTGTTAATTTTTAATTTTTTAAGACCAAAATTCAATTTATTTAACATTTATTAACAAAACGTAAAAAACTGCCGGCTCATAAATAGTACACCCTTAACAAATTCAACATCTGTTGTGCTTTAAAATTACCTAATAAAGTTTTATTTAATATACAAAAATATTTTTATTTTTAGTTTATGTTCTTTTATTTTTTTAAAGTAATTATTTAATTAAATAATTATCTTATTATCATTTTTTTTATTTATGACGTCAAATGTTTCGATTTTTCTTTTTAAATAGCTCCACATGTTTTCAATTGGATTTAAATCTGGCAAATTTTTTTTTTCTGTCAAAAAACTTTTAGTCTTCTTTGCAGTATGCTTCGGATCGTATCTTGTTGGAAATTCGGATTTTCTGAATGATCGTTGATAAAGGGCATCATTTTTTTCTCAAGTATATTAATGTACATGTCTGCATTCATGATTCCATTTATGGTATAAAGTTCACCAGGTCCTTGGAAGCTCATAAATCCACATATCTTTATATTTCCGCCGCCATGTTTCATTGTAGATACTATGCATTTTGGATTTAGTGCACCGCCATTTTTGCGCCACATATGCTTAATTCCATTTGATCTGAACAAATTGATTTTGGTCTCATTTGACCACAGAATTCTATTCCAAAAATCCATATTTTTGCCTACATATTTTTTTGCAAATTGTAACGGTTTCTTTTGTACCTTTTTGACAATAACGGTTTCCTTCGAAGTATCAGCCATATAAATTGCATTCATGTAGTCTCCTTTTTATTGTAGTTTTTTATATTTTAATAACAGAATAAGATTCCAATTGTTTTGCAATTGCAGATGAAGAGATTCTTGGATTTTTTCAGCAGAACGTCTGATTAGACGGATAGATCTGATAGATAACTTCTTCGGTCTCCCTCTTTCTCGATTTAAAATGCCGTTTATTCCGTTTTTTCGGTATTTTTTGTACAATCTAGCAACGGTGTTCTTGCTAATCTCAAGTTTTTTGGCAATTTTTTTGTATCCATAGTTGTCCTCGTGTATGGAAATAATACGATTTTAAATATCTGAAGAGAGATCAACATTACGAAAGTTCATGTTAATTATTTTGACAATAAGATAATTATTTAGTTAAATAATTACTTTAAAAAAATAAAAAAACAATAAACTAAAATAAAAATATTTTTGTATATAAATAAAACTTTATTAGGTAATTTTAAGCACAACAGATGTTGAATTTTGAAGGGTGTACTATTTATGGACCATTAAAAATTCATTAATTTTTTAAAATACAGTGAATCCTCGCAAATTGGCCATTTTTGGGTACATAGAGATTTTATGGCCAATTTGAGAAAATGGCCAATTTGAAAAAAATCAATATTTAAAAATAAAATAAACACGTTTAAATTTTATTAAAATAAAATTCAATCCCTAATTCCTTTTTATTTTGCTCTTTTTACATTTTCTTTGTATTTTCTTATTGCAGTAATCAGCGAAACATCATTCTCATTTTCTGCATTACAGTAAAGTTGCCTTTCTATTCTAGTTAATGTCTTTGCAATATCTTTTCTATCGAGTGGATATATGATTTTTGTCTCTTCGTCGCTAATTTCAGACTCTTGATCCTCTTGTAAACAATTTTCGTTTATATCTTGATCTTCTGTGTTTTCGATATTTAGAAAATCTTCGCTCATTAGAGGATCGAAAATGTCAGTTCTTTCAATTTCAGTCTCATAATGTTCAATTAATGTATTTTCGTGATTAGATTCATTTAAAATCTTAAAACAATTTTGAATAGTTTCAGTAGATACGTCATCCCAAGCCATATTAACAAACAAAATTGCATCTTTTAATGTCAATTTTTTGTATGAATTGTATACAGAAATATTTTCAGTCTCCAGCAAATCAGTTAAGTACTGTAGCTTTCTTCTCATGAAATGAGTCTTGAAGGTTTTTATAATTCCAATATCCATTGGTTGTAGTAATCCAGTAGAATTTTTAGGAAAAAATAAAATCTTAATACAATCCAAGTTTTGAGGAATAGAATGTGCAGGACAGTGGTCTATTAGCAATAAAATTTTCTTCTTTTTAATTTTAAGCTGGAGATCAAAGCTAATAATCCAATCAATAAAAATAGATCCAGTCATCCAAGCTTTCTGTGAGCTATAATATGAGACAAGACATCCATAGTCAAAATTTTTAAAACATCTAGGCATTTTTGGTTTTCCAATCATCACAGGTTTCAATTTATGACTTCCGGTCATGTTGAACAAAGCATAATAGACACACGGTCTTTAAATTTTTGTATCCTTGGAATCTGTTTCTGCATACGCTTTTCGATGGAATAAGCTTGTAGTATAATGCAGTTTCATCCAAATTATAAATTAGATCAGGCTTATACGATTTAGAAATTTCTTTAAATTCTTCACGAAAAGAATTAATGTCAACTACTTTATCTGTTCGCATCTCTCCATGTAATTTTAGCATTCTAAAACCGTGTCTCTTTTTGATTTTGCCAGAAATCCATTAGAATTTTTAAAGTTACTAAGTTGTAGCTCTTCGGCAAAATGCGCAGCCTTACGATATTAAGGAATCATTCAAAAAACCACCTAAAAATTGGTTTTCAATTAATACCTTTAGACTCTATTGTATCCATCCATTCGATCAATTTTTCTTCAAGCGTAGGAAATTTTGGTTTGTGAGCAGCTTTATACGAATTTTGATAGATTTTCGAATCCCGTAAAATAGAGTCTTTATTAAGCAGTAGATTATTGATCGTCTTTCTCGAGATCGTCTTGTGGAATAAATGTGAGAATCTGTCAGCCAGAAGCTGACACGAAACACTGTCATTTTCTTCCTTGTAGTTTATAATTTGTGTTTTTTCAAGAAAAGTGAGCCGAGTATAACGTCCACGAGAAATTTTATAAGACATGTGATTAAAAAATAGTTTATTTTCTAATTAAAAAAAATAATAATTCAAAAATTGTGGCCAATTTGAGAATTGGCCAATTTACTAAGAAAATTAATTTTTTTCTTAGTAAATTGTGAAAAAATTGGCCAATTTAAAAATTGGCAATTTGCGAGGTGGCCAATTTGCGAGGATTCACTGTATATTGGTATAATTAAATTCATTTCGATTTTCTATAAATGAATTCATTAAACTCTAAAACAGATATTTCACCAAAAATATTAATAAATGTATTATTTTAGCAGATATAAGACTTTTTCGACAAAAAAACAAGGTGTCTATTTTTGGACCATACTGTATGTACTTGATGGACAGGTGCGTGGTCATACAAAATGTCTGGCCATCGTTTTTGGAGATGACTGTTTTGAAAAGTTTAATCGATTAGTAGTGTAAAAAAAACTATATCCGTTTTTAAACCAATAATAATTAATAGTTAATCAGAAACTAAGCAGATCTCACTCCAGCTCGCTGATATCCACTCTCCTTCTCTTGGAAGAAGAGTCTACTTCCAGCTGCCTCTTACTCCCCACTACCACATCTGATTCACCATTGCATCTTCTTTAGCATTCATTGGGTCGTCTTCATTTTTGCATGCCATCTCCACATACCGGTTGGAAGCAGAAGCGTATTCTTCACCAGATACCTTCATTCCGTGCTTGTGTTCGATCATCATACTCTCGAGCGTTCTTTTCAGTACAACGGATTGGATGTATGTCCTCGTTCCTGCTTCAATAGATAGTTTTTCTTCATATAATTTTGAAGCATTTCGAGACAACTCCATCCCATGTCATAACCACAGGAATTATTTTTACTTGACAGCTATACAGAAGCGAAAGCTCACTTGCCAATAGGTCATACTTGTGACACTTTTCAACCTCCACTTGCTTGAGGCGATCCTGTGAAGTAATACCCACTTCAATTAGATTTATTTCGTTTCTGACTTTGTCGTGGACAAAGATATCTGGCTTGTTATATTCTACTTTTGTTTCGGTGAGAATTGTACAATCAACCCTGATTTCAACTTTTCCCGTCGACAGTGTTGACTGCAGAATGTCCCTTCAATCGTCTTGCTTTTTTGAGTCCATACATTCGGCACAAGTTAAGGTGAATACACTTCACAACTTCGTTGTGTCTCCGGAGATAATCACTGTTGAGCATTTTACCACACTGAGTAGCCATGTGGTCAACAGTTTTCTTGCTTTTCTTACAATGATTGCATAATGAGTCAGCGGATGTAAAAGAACAAGTTTCGATCTTGCAGAAGACAATACAATGCTTCACTTCGTGGCCCATTATTTCCATTAGATAGCCATTCTGAGGATGCAGGTAAATCAACATTAGGTTCATCATCACACATTTGAAAAGCACAGAATGTAGTGCTTTAGAACTAATTTTCTTTTGTAAATATTGTATCTGACTGGACTTTAGAGACTCCATAGTAATACTCTTCTTATCAATAATTGCATATTTGGAGGATAGAAATCCTGCGATCATAGCCAAATGCCATTTATTCATTTTAATTACACGCAGAATCCCCGCCCTCCGTAAGCATATAGTTGACATATTTTCCAGACTCGTAAGGAACTGAAAGAGCATTAGTTCACTTTTGAAAGCAACTGATGAAAGCCCTCTTCCAAGAGCCTTCCGGTTTAAAATACAGTCTCTCTTTATTTGCAGGTTTGAGATGTAATCTGAGCGACGTAAGCAATTGCCGTATTTGTCTGTCAATATCATCAAATTCAGAAGGTTCAATATTGATTAGCCCAATATAATAATTATATTGTGACAATGCATATTCATTTATAGCACGAAACAGATTCACAGAGTTGAGTTTTGTTTTCGATAGCATAGTTATCCTCTTCTAACATTCTCAAAGATAGAGTCCATAACTCTATTCTAAGAACATTGCTTCCACCATCTTCAAGTCTTTCCTTGTCGGCGGTCGAGGCTGGCTCAGCAGCCAAGAGGGCGGAGACGAAGAAGGCATCTAAGTACCCTCCCTGATGGACCGTTTCATCTTCGACCGGTGTCAGTGAAACTTCCGGTGTCTTTGCCCGTCTACTCTCCCGTTTCCTCTCGAAGATCGGAAGGTCATTGGGAAGGGCGAGGAACGACCCCCGTGAACTGATGTGGCTTTTTGAGCGCATCTCTTCTCGCAGTTCTAAGGGGGAACTGTTCCTCGATCCTCCTCTCGGCTGCGGTTCCGCCTCTTAATTAGATTTCTTTACCTTATAAACTGTCATTATGTATATAAAATACGGTTTCAAACCAATCAATTTTAAAAAATCCGTTAACAGCTTCCATCATTTTGAGTAAAGTGTCTTGTTTGAGAGCAAATATTTTTAGATCGTCAATAAATAGGAAATGATTAGTAGAATATGTTAACATATTGGGATCTTCCTGGTTAATTTCAAGTTTTGGAAACACGGAATTAAGGATCCTGCTTAGAGGATCTAATACCATAACAAATAGTAAAGGAGACAATGAGTCTCCCTGTAAAATTCCTCGGTTTAACTTCACTGATCCAATTCTTCTACCTTCCATATGCAGCTTACTGCCCACTTCTTAACTACGCTCTTCACAAAGTTTACGATCCAAAGCGGGATTCCAGAACAATCCAAAACGTGAAACAAAAAATCATGATCAACTGAGTCATATGCTTTCTTCACATCGACCCAAGCAGAATAAAGGCCATTCCCGTACTCCTTGTTCAAACATTGGTTAATGAGAGCTTGCTCCTTGGCGCCTTGACAATACTTCCTCGTTCCAAGTTGGTTGTCTGAAATTAGGCCAAATGCCTCGACAAAATCAGCCAGTTTTACATTAACACATTTGGTGACAAGTTTATACAATGTCGGCATACACGTTATAGGACGTAAGTCCTTCGGGGTCTCACAATCATCTTTTTTAGGAATCAAATATGTTATTCCAGTGTAAAACCAACTTTCAGGCATGTACTCTCCATTAATTATTCGGGTTATCTCGTGACACAGAAATCCATGTAATGACTCCATCTTCTTAATGAAAAAGTTATATATCCCATCACATCCACATGCCTTCCAGTCAGGAAGATACTTAATAACATTTCCAAAAAACTCTTCCGTAAACTCTGGAAGCATATGTTCAGCACAAGTAGTTCGTTTTCCAACAACGTCATAAGATTGAGGCCTCCATTTCTCTCGCTCCAGACTTTTTTGCCAAAAAGAGACACATTCTTCATCATCAAATCCATACAGCGTCACTTCCTCTTTCTTTGTTAAATCTCGATAGAATCTTTTTCGATTTAATTCAAAGCACTGATTATCCTTACGAAATTGCTTCCTTGAATTATGAACTTCTATTTTCTTATTGTTAATCCTAATCAGGTCTTGCAATAATATCTGAATCCTCGACAGCTCACCTTTCTTAGTTTTCTTATACCCATAGCGACAGAGACATCCATTACTTTTGCTTTTGCTTTTCAGATGGAGGTAGTGTTTGATTGGAATGGGACTTAACAATTTCCAATTCTGCAGATAATTTTGAAATTTTCTTTTCAATATTTTCTACCCATGTGCTCTGTGCTTTGTCTCTCATGGTTAGAGATAAATACGCACATTGAGCAGCATATAGAATATCAGAAATGCTATTGATATCATTAGGATGATTATCTTTCGTAATATAATATATCGCCGAATTCAATCCTGTCAATATATCAGTTTTCAAATATTTATTTTGAATTTTTGGAGTTGGTTTACGTGAATCCCTTGGAATCGATTCAATATTCTTAATTTGTATATTCAACTCTTCTAGACACTTTCTAAAAGTGGAAATTTCTGAGCTCTCAAGAAATTGCTTCTGATGGCAATTGCTTCCATAATTATTATCCACTCTCATTGGTTTAACCATTCCTTTGAGTTGACTGAGACTTGCACTCTTCGAGAATTTTGAATTAAACTTCTCACGGATAAGGTTCCATCCACCTCTTGTATCCTCCCAATTCTTTGCTTCGTGGCATAAACAATCTGAGGCACCCACTCAGCTTCAGAAACACAAATAGCATCATCGATAATGGCCGAAAGGGAATGCAAGTTAGTTGGGTATAGTAGGATTCCCAGCAATGGATTGTCATGAATACTAGTCCTTGTGCTGTTATCCAGCCCCAGAGACGACACTCCTGCACTGTTATGTTATTTTTATCCTTTTTCGCAGGAAGGCCCCTAGGATTCGATTTCCTCATATCATTAGGAACGGACATGCACAACACCACAACAACAAACTATTATTAGTAGTGTATATTATAATGATTAATAATGAATATTGTTTGTGTTTCCTTATTTATTAGTTATTTTAAAAGCATTTTTGGGGTGGCCTTGTGAGTCATGCGGAAGTGTGGAAGGAAATTGTTTTAAGGAAATAAAAAGCTTGTTTATTCACTTGAACTGGACAAAAACGGACTTGATTATCCACCCACTTCATTTCTCACAGGGGAGTCAATTAAAACCACTTTCATCAAAATCTCGATCTCTTTTCAAAAATGCTATTTTAAAACTATATTTCACGCGAAAATCGTTATCAGATGGAAAAAAGAGGGTTGGGAAAAACAAGAATTATCGTGCCCACAACCTTGCATGGGAAACAACCAAATCTCCTTCTCTGATATTTACATCTGAAGTACTTGTGATGCTAACACGCCCCTTCATGCACTAATAACCGATGCTTCGTGGAGAAAAAACATCTCGTGGAGGAAATTAAAAGGATACGTGACAAGAGTGGAAGAGTGATGCATATCAAAAGGACTAACACTGGCAAAAGAAAAGTGCACCGCCACTTGGATTGCAAAACAGGGAGCTAAACGAAAACCGCCAAGAAACCTCTATGGGTTTACAGTAACGGAAAACCTGAAATACCTTGGGGTTGAAGTTGGATCCAAGGGTTCTTACTTAAGATACATCGATTCGAGAAGGAAATGCGCTCAAATTCTCAGGAGCATAATTCACTTCCACCTTTGTCCGGAAAAGTTTTTATATGTTTATAAAACGTGCGTCGAACTATTGCTTACATACGGGTTCGAGGGATGGTACCCTACTGCTGAGAGGAATGGCATTATCGCTAAGCTCGAAAAGACGAGACAATATGCCATCAAATTGACAAATGGACTCCAGCTGAACCAACCTATCCCTCAAGAGTTGGAAGACGCGACGGAAACGATTGGAAGTGTTCTTGAGAGAGCCTTTTCGAATCTGAAATTAAATATAAAAATGAGGGAAATAACGCAGAAGAGGCATACTTTGTCTCATTAACTTTCTCTCTCTTTTTCGGCTTTTCCTTTTAAATAAATAAATTCATTTATTCATTCAATAGAGAACTAAAATATCTGTAAGCGACGTCAAATAGCTTTTGTTGGCTTGGTCTTTCTATTAGAATCAGTCGTTTCGAAAACTTTCATTCCATCCTAAAGTTTTTGCAAAAGGCTTTGATTCATTATTTGACTTTTTACAGAGGTGTTTAACTCCATTACAGTTTCTTTTTTCTGGAGTGTGGAAGTGTCATTCTTATAATCTAGTTTATTATTATTTTTGTTTTGTTGCATTCTATGTATAAATAGTGGATAAATTTCCACCAGTGAAGTCACACTAAAAACCAGGGAGCTTACAATCGCTAGATAACCGAGCATTTTAACGAACAGGAAACAAATCTCCTTTTTATATTAATCAGGTTATGTAAGTCTAAGAAAAAGCATATGGTTTTGAGACAGGTGAAGTTTACCTATTTTGAGTTCTCCGATCGGTCTAAGCAACCTTATAAAGATTTGATTATAAGGGTAAGAACATAACCACCGAAGAATGCAAGTCCGTGATTGAAAAGTACTTTCGAGGGGAATCAGCAACAGTACAGTGGCACCAATGAAAAGAAGGAATTAAAACAAGGTCAGTCTAAGCAACCACGGCGGGTTTCTTGAGAGTGGAGCCCAGTTTTTTGACAATTTTGTGTTCTTCGATGTAGAAGGCACGTTTGATGGTATTTTTGACACATTTGTGACACCGATTCCCCCCGAATATCCTCGACACTGTCTTGGCCTTCTTGGGCAGTCGAGCCTTGGTGGCAGGCCTGGCAGGAGTGATTCCACGTAGTTTGTCCTTGCAGACAGCACACTTCACAATCGACTTGCGCTTTGTGAGATATTTCACGGTGAGTCTGCCTCCCGGTGTCCGGATACTATAAACACAATCTCCTACTCTCACTCACATTTTCTTTTTGTTCGACCTCGTGTTGTAAGGCTTCTTACGCGTCAATTGCACTCTCTGAACCATGTCCCACCACAACTATATGCACGTTAATAATAATTTATTATAATCTCTTTATTGTATTAACAAATTAACTGTAAAGCTCCATATTGACGGAAGGGGAATTGGATTTTACAAGGAGACTGGCTATCCTCACAATTGTTTGTGATGGTGATAGACCCACTAAGCAGGATTCTTAATGGCATGTTTCCGAATGTTTAAATTAATCAGCAGGACCCAAATACCTACTCTACTAATCATTTGTTCTTCACTGATGACCTAAAGATATTCGGTCTTAATCTTTAAATTTGTTGGCCTGGAGATGAATTCAGAAAAGTCAGCATCAAATGTTATCTTGTTGCGAGACTTTGGAAGCAGTCTTAGGATATCACTATTTAGGTGTACTTGAAGATGGAGGAAGTAATGTCCTTAAGAGTAGTGGATTCTATCCTTGGAAATGTTAAGAAAAGGATAACCATGCTTTCAAAGACGAAATTAAATGCGGTCAACTTATTCCACGCTATAAATGAATATGCCATTTCTCTGTATAATTATTACATCGGACTTATTGAACCTCATGAATTTGATTGTATTGATCAAATACGACAACTTACGACTCTCAGACTCCATCTCAAACCTGCAAATAAAGAGAGGCTATATTTAAATCGGAAATCTCTTGGGAGAGGACTTGCTTCAGTTTCCTTCAGAAGTGAATTGATACTCTTCCAGTTCCTGAGAAGGTTAGAAAGACAGTCGGCAGTATGGTTACGGAGATTGGGAATCCTGCGTGTGATACAAACAAATGGCATATGGCCACAATTGCAGGATTTCTCGCCTCCAAGTATGCAATTCTTGACATGAAGAATTTGGGTGTTGAGTTTATCAAAGATGCTCAAAGAAAATATGTGAACAAAATGTTGATCTAGCCTCAGAGTGGTTATCTAAAGGAAATAATGGCCCACGGCGTGAAGCATTGTACTGTCCCTTGCAGGATAGGGATTTGTTTTTCACATCCATGGGATCCTTATGCAGTCAGTGCAAATAACTTTAAAATTTATTATCACAATCTGTTTCAAAAGTGAGGGCCCATAGGGAAGTGCCACTTCCTGGAATCAAAGAGATATGGTAGAACAGTTGGCTATAATAATTAATAATAATAAGGTCGGTTATTAAAAGTAATGTAAATAATAAAAAGTAATAAAAGAAGGTTTCGTGTGTTGGTTGTGGTGTGTAATGGGGGGCACATTTTCGAATGTAATGCAGAACCTGTTCAACAACATATCAAAATTGTTGGGGAAGAAGGAAGCGCGTATTCTGATGGTGGGACTGGACTCAGCAGGGAAGACAACGATCCTGTACAAACTGCGTCTGGGGGAAGTGGTGACGACGATTCCAACAGTGGGTATGTGTGTGTGGGGGAGAGGAAGGGTTCAACGTGGAGACGGTGGTGTACAACAACATATCCTTCACGATGTGGGACATTGGGGGACAGAAGCAGATCCGTAAACTGTGGCGGCACTACTATGTGGGTGTGCGAGGTGAGACGTGTGGTTGGCAGGCTAGCCATCATATTCGTCGTGGACGGGAGTGACCACGAGCGGATTGGGGAAGCCAGTGACGAGTTGGCGGGACTCATGCAGAGTGACGAGTTGAGAGGGGCCAGTCTCCTCGTCTTTATCAACAAATCAGTACTCTCCTTCACTATCCTAGGATATGCCCAACGTCATGTCCATCGAGTACGTCGAGAGGAGTCTCGCACTCGACAAATATCGCGCCTCACGCACTGTCATTCTACAAAAGTCCTGCGCCACTTCCGGCGACGGTATCTTTGAGGGACTCTCCGAGTTGTCCAAAGTGTTGTAACCTTCCTCTCTTAATAAGGATATTTATTGCTATTCCTACTGTTAAGCCACTTCCTGGTTATTGGGTCATGTCCTCCACATTACTCACCCAGTCTGCCCCAAATGTATGTCACACAACCAAAGAATTTAAATTAGCTAGGATCCCCTTTGTGCTGCACTTTCGAGATTTTATTCACCAAGCTTCGAGTCTCCTCACAATAAATCTTTACTGTTTGAATATCTATCAGAATTCGACAGAATTTTCAATTCGCACCTCGTTTTTTAATGCTAAATCGTTGACTTGAGCCTGTTGAGTCATTTTTGTCAATCACAGTCTCTTAAGGATACCGTATTTGTTATTTTCCACGTAAAGTTGCTTCAATTATTGCTAATCCTATTAAAGTTCCTTTAGTCCTACATAGACTGATTGTTCTTATAATTACAGATAAGCACATTTAGTAGCCAAAAGTCATTGTTTGTGTGTGCACTGGTAAAAGAGGATGTAGGCCTCGTTGGACTAGGAGTGAGGGGAGAGGAGAACGGTGGGGGGAGGAGTGAGAGGGCGGACAATGGAGTCGTCACAGTGATACCAGTGAGAGTGTGAGAGGACGTGTGCGGAGTCTATGGGTGAGGAGAGGGGGGTACAGTGTCCATTGTCGAGAGTGCCTTGGTGGTTCTAAATGAGAGAGGAGGAGTACGACGACAGCGTGGAGTGAGTAGTGGGGGACAGGAGGGTGGAGGACGAAGGGGGAGACATCCAAGTGGGGTGGGTAGGACACGAGGACGTCGTTTCTGCGACAGTGTCCATTGGAGTAGAGGAATCTGGAGTGGTGGGGGATGGGGACCTGGAGAAGAAAATGATGAGATGTGGGGGGAATCTGGAGATGGCCACTGCCTTGGTGGCATCCCCGTGCCCACCACACTTGTCGCAGTATATCCCACTCAGTTCCTCCACCTGGTAAAACTGATCGAGACAGTCTCGGAGAGTGCAGTCTGACTTGGGGATGGGGAGTGCGAGGAACATGAACACGTCCAAGGTGACCGACTCCCCCGAGCACGTCAGACAACGGAGGGTGGACTTGAGGAGTCCCTGTCGTCCTCGAGTGGGGGCACCTGGAAGCAGTCCGAGATGAGGGACCGTCCCTTACTCTTCAATTCCTCGTGGAGTCTGTCCAATATAAAGTTGAGGAACTCGTGTGCGTCGTGTTGTTGTCCCTTGGAGTAGGACACACAGTTCTCGGCTAAAAAGTCCTGGCACTGAGTGATGGTCATACCCGCACTCCACTCATCTCACTCTCCTCCACCACCAGACTGTGGAATAGTTCGCACAACACTCCCTTCTTACACTTTCCAAAGTAGTACGTCAGTCTCCTCACACTCAACAGACATTGCACCACTGAGTTTATGAAACATGTATTCCCGATATTCCGCAGTCCCCGCGGTTTGTCCTTCACTCCTGTGCTCTTGCTGTGCCCCGGCTCATTCTCCACCTCTATGCTCTTCCCTGCATCATTCTTCGCTACTATATTCTTGTTGTGTACTGCCTCGTTCTTCGATACTATGCTGCTGTGTACTGCCTTGTTCTCCACTTCTATGCTCTTGCCTGCCTCATTCGACACAGGCTTCATTCCTATGCTGCCGTGCACTGGTTTGTCCACATTCTTCACTCCCATGCTCTTGCTGTGCACTGCCTCGTTCTGCGATAGTATATTCTTGCCTGCTTCATTCTCCACTTCTATGCTCTTGCCTGCATCATTCGACACTGCCTTCACTCCTATGGTCTTGCCTGCCTCATTCGGCACTCCTATACTGCTGTCCCCCGGGTTGTCCTCATTCAATACACCTATACTCCCCAGGTTGTTCTCGGAGGATGACATCACTCCAGTGGGTAATATAGGAGGGGAGTTGAGTAGTCGGGGGTACTGATGGGCAAAATCGAGGAATCCGCCAATCAAATAGGAAATGGAGTGTGGAGTGTCGCGAGAGGAGTACTGAGGTAGAGGGGGTGACCAACCCTGCCGAATGCATTGGCGAGTGTCAGCAGACTGTCTCTCTCCACTCTCCCCGAATACCCCACCAACACGACGTGCTCCACTTGGAAGCGCAGTGCCAACACATCTCTGTCCCGTTGGGTGGAGAGGAGTGCCATCACCGAGTGGTCACTCAGAGTGCTCTCATTCACAAGTGTGTGGGGCACATTCAAGGCATGCGGAGAACTGATGTGGCACTGTCTGTAGTCCTCTCCACTCCGAATGTCGATTAATACACATTTCCTCTCCTTCAACCACTCATACACCACACTGCAGCACACTCCTATTATCCCCGGGTCATCATCCCCCTCCTTCCTTTCTTTCCTGCTCCTCATTCTGTTCTTTTCACTGAACACCCGTCCAATCTTCCCACTTGGCTTGCTCATCCACTACACTTTTATTCAAATATTTTATTCAATATTCTCCCATTTAATAACCTAATTATGCACCACTGTAATGGTCAATTCATTCACGCGTTCTACATATGCTAATCAGGTGGACTATCAATCTGACTGGCTATACAATGAATGAGTAAGTAAGGAAGTATTAGTATGTCTACTTCATCATGGCGGCGGCCGCGTCTATAATGAGAGAGGACAGCCACCAGCATAGTTGAGAGACTCCTGTCCCTCGGGGACGTTTATTTGCTTAAGGAATGCGTCGAACTCGTCGTCCGTGAGCTTTTCCCCGACACAGGTGAGAACGTGCCTCAACTCCTGGATTGGAATGAAGCCCGTGTTCATCGAGTCCAAGGCTTGGAAGGCGTTTCTGACGGACTCTTCAGTCTCGGGCTTGGACATTTTGTCGTCGATGAGGGAGGCCATTTCATTCATCGAGAGTTGAGTGTCTGCATTGTGGGGGAGCCACAACCTGTCCCGAACTCAGCAAACAGAGTGTTTAGTTCTGCTTGTGAGGGAGTGAATCCGATCATTCTACTCAGGTCACCCACCTCCTCGATTGACAGTGTTTTTCTGTTCTTCTTGTCCAACAGACTAAATGCCTCTTTGAATTCTATTCTAATCCTGCTTTATTACCTTTCTTGTCCAGAACAGTCTAAATACTGCTAATAGTACTAACCAACCATCAGAATACTAAGTATTAATTCTTATTTATTTATTTCCCTAACCGAACACGAGAAACAAATAAAATTAAGTCACATGACACACTTCAAGAGGGTCCTCATCTTCGCCTTATTTTTCTCACGTGAGCCGGTGCAAGTGTGTCTTGGATGTATAGGCTTGGTCTCCACGATTGCATTATATCTTTATCCATATGAGTGCAAGAGGGCTTCCATATATGTAGGAGCTGAGGACTTTTTTAGTCCAGCGCTGCGTGAGTGTAAAGGCTCTTTTCAGGCTCGCTTCTTCATTTTGTTAGTCTTGGAAATTGATTTACCGTACATGTTTACGAGTAACAAGGCACAGGTCGCCGACTTTTATGGACAAGTTGATCGGAGGTAGGCAGTGGTTCAGTTATTTAATATATTCAAATTTTGTCGTAGCATTATAAAGCAACCAGGAAGCAAAGACGATGTCGTCTTAGGAAATCAGAATGTCGTTTTCATTATCCAGTAGAGGCAGATCAGCGTCAAGAGGTTAAACAGTGCGGTCTAGAGCGGAGATTAATTTCTATCGTTGTATGGACTGACTTTTTGATTTGGACCTTTTCTTTTTCTAAGCGTGCCTTTTCAACTCCCCTCGCGAAGTTGTTGTGATGTTTAGAAACAGACATAGCACGAGCCTCCATAATAGAACAGTTGACGTAAGTGATTATCCTGTCGAGATAAGTCTAATCATCCACAGAAATGTTATGAATAATCAATGAGCGTTCGGTAAAAGTTCCAGTCCGTTGTCTGTGGTTGAATAGATATTTTTTCAAAAACCGGATTCCTCCCGATTTTCAAAATGATGGGAGGTCACTGCAGGAATTGTAGAATAACGAGCAGGATGTTATCGCATATATGACGGGAGAGCAAAGAGTGATGTCTGGGGAAGTCGCTTGAATATAAAGAATGAGTGAATGAAAATAAAAAATTAGTGGTGATGCAAGAAGAGGACAGAAAAGTCGTGAAGTTGGTTGAGTGCGTTTTTGAGGGGAATGAACAAGTAGCCGTGATTGAGATGTGTGACGGGAAGCATGTTCTGTGCGATGAGGTTGTCGTTTTTGTCCTCGAGGGCGAGGCGGAGGAGAGTGATGGGGGAACGGGGGACGTTGGGGAGAGTAAGTTGTTTGTTTATTTTGTGTGTGAGTTTGTTTTTGGCAGAATGGAAAGTGATTTTAATAGTGTGGTGGCCGAGTATTGTAATTCTGCAGTGTGAGAGGGAGTTGGATGGAGGGTTGAGATGGAGTGAAATCAACTGGAATATGAGAGGGGACAACGTGGATGTGCATGTGCTGGGTTTGGATTGGGGGTGGGGGTTTGAGGACATATCCGGAGTGTTGGTTGGACTCAAAGAAGGACAGATTGGTCTGCATATTTTCGTCTACTATGGTGGACTAATGCTCACCCAAAGTCTGGAAGTTCATGGCAACCATTTGAGAGCCGGCAGTCCAGAAGTACTAGGAATGAGTTGTGTGGACTACCGCAGGGTTGTAGTTGGAGGACGTTATTCTCGTGCCCTTGGGGTAAATCCTCGTAATGTTTTGCGTGTTGAACCAGAATAGCAAAACAACACAAACTTGCAGAATTGGGAGAATCTCGTCTCGATCTGCGTGGTGGCCACCGTTTCCGACAGAGACGTCATGATTGATTGGGCGTCCTCCTTGAAGGGGACGGACTTGAGGTACACCACCGAGGCGAGGCAGTCATGTGGCTGATTAGAGAAGACACAACTTTTGGACTTGATGAGAATTCTCTTTTTGAGCTGAGTGAGAGTGTAGAAATTAGGACAGGATACAGGCGGGAGGAGCATGTCCCCGAAAACTTGTTTGATATACTTTACCATTTTTTCCTCAACCTTTTTGCTACTGATTAACAGGGAGTTGTACGAGCAGTGGTTTTCGATGGACAGAATGACGGGGAATTGGGAGGTCTTGAATGCACTCTCAGCAATGGCGTGGACAACATCCTTGAGTGGACACACGACTGTACCTTGAAGGACACAAGAGTGCAGATGGAGTAGCCGTGTGTCACGATGGGCTCACAGTTGTGCCCATCCCAGCAGTCCAGTTCGACACACCGACAACCCTGCATGAGGACGAGATGGTAATTGTCGACCACTGCCCTACTGCCCACTTGATTGCCTATGAAGTGCTTGGTGGTGACTGACCCACTAAATAAGTGTTGTGTGATGAGTTGATGAAGTACTCGTGCAGTGGACGGTCCATGTCGTCCGTCCTCTCACTCCTGTACAGGTTGTGGTCACTCAACAGATATTTCAGTACTCCCTCCATCGACACCACCCCTGCAATGCCACTCCTCCCTACCTTTCTGTCTCAGTCCTTCGTCTGTCTCGAACGTGCCAATCACCTCCATCGACACTTTATTTTCCTTCAACAAGTCCCCCAGATCGTCCATAGTCCACTTCAATATTTTTCTCAAGTTGAGACAATTCGACAGGCTTGTGTAAAACAGGAAAAAGTGATCGAATGTAAAATTGTCGGCAGTCAGAAAGTTACTCTCAGAGTGACCAAACAGGCCTACTTTGTCCATGTTTGCGTACAACAAAGCCTTGTTCACCTTCCTGTTCCCCAATTGCTGGTAATTCTTAGTCAGACTGCCTATCACTCACTCCCACAACCTCGACAGTCGCATTTTCCCATAATGGCGTATTACCAGTCGATATCTCGAATATATTTTCCGCAGTTGAGTCAGAGGGCAAGTCACCCCTCCGCCCTTCATCACACTCAGCAGAAAGTCGCCGAATCTCTGCAAATATACACCCTCCCCACCTCTGCCTCACTCGACTTGTAAAACACAAATGTCGCTCGCTCTGTCTCCACTAAACTATTCCCGAATATTATCGTGAGGGTCCTCTTCGGAGTGAGCGTCTCCACTTCCTTCCTCATCAGGCGGTACTCGCCCATTTCCTGCCATTCACCACACTCCTTACTTTGGCGAAGGACGTCCGCGCTCCCCTCCGCACGTCCAGAATTATCCCCGTGTCGATGAAGTATATTTTCTACTTCTCACTCACTCACTCACTTTTCCTATGCAGTACACATAGAACCCCTCCTCCTCGATCCCCACCTTCACCACTTCCCCACTCGGATTCACCTTTCTTTACTCCCCAATTATACTTTCGAGAATTGGAGGCAGTACGTCTCCATTCTCTCACGCTATGTCTACTCCTTAATATCACTATTTGTTGCCTGATTAGTCACTCACGTCATCATTGAGGTTATCCTCTTTACTATTCTCACCAAACAAACTACTGTCGACTCAGAGGTCTGTCGATAGGGCGGCATGGAGGAGAGGGAATTCAGGACGTTGTACCACTTTGACTGAGGGTGCAGTCAGGAAGAACTGTTTGAAAGGTGTTGACTCTAATGAAGAAGCTGTTTTCGGGAGGGGACAGTGTGGTGATGCTATCATAGAAGACACACACAATGATTGAACAGAGTGGTGTGCTGTCAAGTACATCTTCAACTGCCACAAGTCTGGTGTGTGTGTCTAATCTTACAACATCTACGACTTGCTGAACAAGGAGTGTGTGCGCAGACACAGGAACTCCAAAAACATCTGGGAGGACTAGTCCCGACGGTGTTAAACGTTGTGGAGTGGCCGACTACTTTTAGAGTCTAAAAGACATGCTGTTGTACAAATGCTGACAGAAATGAAAATATCTAAACTTGTGGGAATTACAACAGATGGAGCTCCCGCGATGATAAGAAATAAAAAGGGGTTGGTGATATTAATTGAGGAGAAAATAAAAGATTCACTGTATTATCCACCACGAGGCCTTATCTACGAAAATAGCGTTACTACAAGACGTTATGAATATTGTTGTAAAAACTGTTAACGTAATATTATCACGAGCCATGTATCATCATTAGTTTCAGGAGTTTTTGCTGGGTATAGACTTTTAATACGGAGATCTAACATATTTTTCAAATGTCAGATGGCTAAGCAGGGGATCAATGTTGAAACGATTGTTTTTATTGCATAATGAAGTACGATTATTACTTGAAAGTAAAAATGTTGATGCTTTATATCTTCGTGATCCTGAATGGCTTGCAAAATTTGTATTTCTGGTTGACATTACTTTTTATCTTGATGATCTGAATTTGAATTTACAAGGAAAAAGTCTGCTGATACCTGAATTATATTCTCACATTATTGCATTTGAAAATAAGATTAATTTGTGGATTTGTCAATTGAAAAACGAAACTTCATTAATTTCCAAAATTAAAAAAAACAAAATCAAATGATATATCCATTTTTTAGATGTCCTTATCGAATTGAAATCCCACTTTTCATCTCGATTTTTGTACTTTAAGGCTTATTCGGACGAATTTAAGATGTTTCTATACCTTTGTAGAAACCAATTCAATTCAGCAAATGAAATCTATCAATTGGAACTTATAGATTTGCAGTATAATCATATTCTTAAGACGATTTTTTATTCAAATCATTGTAACATTGTGGAATTTTATGAGAAATATGTTCAACCGTGTAAAAAATATCCGTTGTTAGTAAACCATTCCAAAACATGATATCTTTATTTGGAAGTAATTTTGTTTGCGAACAGTTATTTTCAAAAATGAAAAACACGGAAAATAATCATAGAACAAAAATTACGGATAATCATCTTAATGATGTTTTAATTTTAGCTTCCACGACCTATGCACCTAATATCGATGATCTCTCTAACAATAAACGACATTATATGAAATATTAAACAGCAAATTCAATTAAAATTTACTCGTTGTTTTGTTAAATAAAGTTTTATTCAATTAATATTAGCCCTAAATAAGTAAAAAAATTATCAGGCCCGCAGAACAATAATTTTTTATAATCCGGCCCGTGAAGTCGGAGATTCTGCCGACTTCTGTTTTAGACGATAGACGTGGCAGTCCTCTCCACTGGCAGGCGACAAACAACGGCGAGTGTGCTCGACTGCTCTCGAGCTCACGTCCTCCCGCAGTTATGCGATATTTAATGTGGTATGTTCCTTCATTCACTCAGCTGTCCTCCGTCGACTTTATGAGAAATATGTTCAACCGTAAACCCTAAAAGCGATATTTCATTTGCCGATTTTGTGTTCTAAGCAGTGTCCATTCTCCGGCGTGTTAATTCTCTGGACGCTAACAAACTATTTTTTAAATAAAATTATTTTGGCCAGGTTAGACTTGACATGTGCAAGTACACTGATTTTTGTTAATGAAAATCTCTAATTATTGTCTACACGAACCTTTCCTGACAGAGCCGTTCCTAGAAACAGTCCATCGATGATAGTCTCTTGTGGTAACTATTTCACTGATGTACTCAAACAAATACATATTCAGGCCGAATAAACAAAAAATAAATTAAAACAGAGTAAATCAATTTTGGTGTTTTAATGGATACAAATTCGTCTGTTTGTAGAAAAACTCGTCAGTATAATATTATGTATATAAAATACGGTTTCACTACAACTCCTAATGATGAAAAACGACCTTTTTGTTTGATATGCGAAAAGTCGTTTTCTTACGAGGCTATGAAGCCTACTAGATTAAGTCAGCATTTAAGAAAGGTTCATATTTATATTTTATGGAAATATAGGTTCATCCAAATAAATCCAACCAGCCGCTTGCGTTTTTTAAAGGACTACTCACAAAACACAAAAATCAACAGAAATGGGCAAATATATTTACTGCTGATCATAAAAGGAATGATGATGGTCTTATTACATCATATAATACTGCTGTACTTGTCGCTAAATCTGGTAAACCCCACACAATTGGCGGACAACTTATAGTTCCATCAATTCGCGAAATACTGACAACGGTTATGAACCAACCTCATCAGAATATCATTAAGTCGATTCCAATGAGTAACAACACGGTACAGAGACGTATCGATGACATGGCATTCGATGTAGAAAACAATTTGTGTTCAATATTGAAAAATATACACTTTAGTCTACAGTCAGATGAGTCAATACTTTCTGGAAATGACTCTTTATTACTTGCATATGTACGTTTTGTCAAAGATTGTCGGATTATGCAGAAATTACTTTTTGCACGAATGCTAGAAACCGAAAGATTTGTGAGATTCAAACAAAAGTCCTATCAAGATTTTTGGCTACAGGTGGATATTCCTAAAAAAATATCCATCGGCAGCATTTAGTTGCTAAAAACACAACTGTTCGATTATATTCTTCTCTTAATACAGTTATTTCTTCTATTAACAAAATTAAATCAAACTCGCTGGATTCACGTCTTTTTTACCAGCTTTGTGTTGATAATGATGAAGATTTTGTACGACTTTTAATGCATACAGAAGTAAGGTGGCTATCAAAGGGTGACTGTTTGGGACGTATATTCTCTCTCTTCGACACTGTGGTTGAACTCATTGCTGCTTTTATTTCAATGCTATCCTTGTTTTGTAGAAATATTGGTAGAAAGAAGTTAAGCAAATTTCCACGTCTCGACAATCTTAATAACCTACTTTCTGAAGACGATCTCGAAAATTATGCTGAACATTTAATCACTATTGAAAATGATATAAAGCAGCGTTTCAAAGATTTGTGCGAACTAGAAGTTCCGGACTGGATCATAGATCCTTTTCAAGGTATCGACGACGTCAAATCTTGTTGTCGACTGGAACTAATTGTATTCAAAAATGATTGGGAATTGAAACCAACATTCAAACGAAAGTCCTATCAAGATTTTTGGCTACAGGTGGATATTCCTAAAAAATATTGTGTGTTATGGGAGAAAGCTAAATTATTTTTATCGCTTTTCTTACTTCTTACTTGGTTGAGAAAAGCTTTAGCTTAACTCGTGACCAAAAGTCGAAACCGATAGACGTTGCTGAGAGATGAAATCTACGGCTTCGTCTTACGAACATAAAGCCAAATGCAGAAGAACTTGTTTCATACAACGTCATTGTTCTCATTGATTGTTCTTATAAATAAATTTATTTTTTCTTTTTGTTTCCATGTACATTTTCATGGTGGGCGATATTGCTAAAAAGTTTGGGAAACACTGGTCTACACGAACCTTTCCAGACACAGCCGTTCCTAGATATTGATGATAGTGTGGTGACTATTTCACTGATGTACTCAAACAGCTTTACCAGAAACGGAAAGACCATTTTACATTCGAATGTTCCTTAGACATAGTAGAATAATGTTAATCCGGATTGAATTTCCAAATACGATATTATAGATTAATTAAAGAGTACAAGACTATCAAATAGAAGTATGTCTTACGAGTTGTTTAAGCCTGGAAATAGAATTAGTCGTATACAAGTCTAGAAAGTTCTTTATATATTCACTTTAACCAATTACGGACACTTCTTTACGAGTCCTCCAGAACTATTCATTGACGCAAATGTACATTAGTATTAAAGTAAACATCAGGCAATATGGTTATCTTTAGAGCTTATATTTATTAATATAGAATAGGATCATTGTAGTGAGTACTCAAATGAGCAACAAATCGAGCAATTCCCCTGGGCCACATTCTTTGTGCAACAGCGTGGACGACATTAGGAGGAATCCACCCACGCAAATCGACTGGAATAAAAGGAGAAAGTACCACTGGTGATGAAGGACAGTTCAGTGACAATGTCCTCCCTCGCCCCCGTCTTGATGGTCTTGGCCAACAAGTCAATGTGTACAGTAATGCGTGTGGCAATGGTCTAGGAATGGACAAAGAGAAGAACGGGGGAGGCCGGGTGGTGACAGGAACGGTTGATGACAGTCCAGGAGTCGTGGGAGGGGAGATGAGTGATGTGAGACCAACACACCATTTCCCGCTGGGAGAGGGGGAATACTCGATGCAGCAGTTCGTAAAACACCTCCGTGTCCTCCCCGAACCTCTCCAATGTCTCAGTCCGCTCCACCGAGTCCTGCCACTCACACCGTTCTTTTATGTCGAAGAAGGACATGGCAATTTCCCGGGCAGTAAAGTGCTAGGAAGGAGGGAGAGAGAGTACTTGGACAGTCATTGTGAGCATGAACGAGTCCCTCTCCACTCTGAACAACTGCATGTCCTCTCGCGGGGATGACAACTCCACACGCACTCGGCCTGCCTGTGCCCACCTCCCCTCCCACGACTCCACTTGGGCAGTAATGTCCCCCCTGTAAGGACAGTCCTCTGAGTAGTCCACTTGGGCAGTAATGTCCCCCCTGTAAGGACAGTCCTCTGAGTAGTCCACTTGGGCAGTAATGTCCCCCCTGTAAGGACAGTCCTCTGAGTAGTCCACTTGGGCAGTAATGTCCCCCCTGTAAGGACAGTCCTCTGAGTAGTCCACTTGGGAGTAATGTCCCCCTGTAAGGACAGTCCTCTGAGTAGTCCACTTGGGAGTAATGTCCCCCCTGTAAGGACAGTCCTCTGAGTAGTCCACTTGGGGAGTAATGTCCCCCCTGTAAGGACAGTCCTCTGAGTAGTCCACTTGGGCAGTAATGTCCCCCCTGTAAGGACAGTCCTCTGAGTAGTCCACTTGGGCAGTAATGTCCCCCCTGTAAGGACAGTCCTCTGAGTAGTCCACTTGGGCAGTAATGTCCCCCCTGTAAGGACAGTCCTCTGAGTAGTCCACTGCGTCGTGGAATAGATCAGCCAGTTGTTTCCTCAGTTGCCTGTTCTTATCTCGTTCCCTGTAGTACTTGTCCCTCCAGTGTGGGCAGAGGGGACACCTCCCTTCGCGGGACAACACATCCGAGTGGAGAGACCCCTCACTTCCATAGGCCGACTCCACCGAACTGTTCAGCAGGCCAACCCACCGATTCCTCTCCTCCACCGACGGGGCTCGAATGTACCACACGGTGTCCTTCGTCCATATGTCCAACCTCCTCTCGTCGTAGTCGTCCAACTGGCATTACACACCAACCATACTATCACTTGCACCTCCTTCACACACACACACCCACGAGTCCCATAACACACGTCCTCCCACGATTTGTAGTAACTCAGACTCCCCTTCTCCAAAATAAAGTATCTCTCCTGCCACCCGTATATGTAATTCGTCCATTTTAATAGTGTCGATTCATATTCCACACTACTCACTGATCCACCACAGCTTCCCAACGATTCACAGGACATACTATTTATTCTATATTTACACTTTTCTCCAATATATATAAAAAAAACATTATTTGTCTTTTTGCAAACATTTATCTTGGAGTGAGACAACGGACATCTGGAAACTTTAGATTAATTGCCGTGAATACTCTAAAAAGCTCAAATAAACTTGCTGGGAGGTTTAGAAAACGGATAGTTTGGTGCAATTAGCCAAGTTTCCGTGAACAGGGCCGAAAGTATATTTTCAATTATTCCGAATTGTGATAAGTTTTGGAACGAGTTCAGAATGTACAATTCATGTTTCGGGTTAAACCTAAATAGGTAAACCCATTAAAAAATAGTTTCGGTTTCGGAGAAGATAAATGCTTCAGTATCGAAAGAAGAAAGTTTAATTTAGATTAGTCTTCGAGGTGACGTGTCTCTTTACAATGGAGTCTAAAAAAGGATTCAATGGGATGGACGAGGAAAACACTTTGCGATTATTTAAAGAAATAACATATCTCTATTGGATGCCTCCAATAAACGAAGGTTGCGGATGGAGGCTGTGAACACTACGGAGCCTATAAACTTATTTTCTTTCCCGGTGATTCGAAACATTCCCGACAAGGTTTTCCAGTCATGACCTCCTTGTTCCTCGAATATATAAATTCTATAAATTCAACGATCGGATGTGTGTCCTGCATATCAGGATGTATGATTTGTGCCTTCCAAAAGCTAAATGGCAATCATCAACGTGTATGCTCCACACAGTGGAAGAGAGGAGTCATACATCGACGGGGCTGTAGAAATATTCTACACTACTGGGGAGGGTAGAAATACTATAATTTTTGTTAAGTGAATGATTTTTTCATTGGAAACACCGCCCTTATGCACCCAGTTCACCACATACCACATTAGCCGGTCTAAGGACAAACTTTTATTGAATGATGCCCCTTCTACTGAGTGACCATAAAATGGTCATTTTAAACAAACTTCGATCTGAACGGAATAAAATCAGGAAAAGAATCCACAAACTTAACAATGAACACTCATAGAATGACTTCTTTCTCAAGCTAGAGCCATTTAAGGACAATGCACAAATGTTTGGTGGAGTCCGTTTACTGCAAGGAAAGAAAAAGCAACAATACATGTCACGGATGAGAACGGGAAGCTTATTTTGACCAAAGAACAAGTCGAATTGATCGCTTCCCACTTGGAAAAATCTACTCGATACGAACAGTCATGATCTCGATCCTTTTATCGGAAAACCACGGACTTTGGGAACAGTCATCACACTCGAAAAGTCCAATATGCGTGCAGTAAGCTGAAGAAACGTAGGAACGAAGGATCGGAAATGTGGACCAATGTGCCTTTTTGAAATCATTGCAAGATTGTTTAACGGAGTTTTAAGACGAACTCGGTTCTATTCCTGAGAAATGGAACATTGATATCTATACAAAAGCCTAACAAACCAAAAGGACCACTAGAAAGTTTACGTCGAGTCATTTTGTTAAACACATTACGCAAAGCCTTTCGAACCGGTTAAAATACTCGGCAAAAAAAATATCTGTCAGCATGCTAAAGTGGATTTAGTGAAGGAAAGTCGACAGCAGACATTCTGTAGAGTTTTAGGTGGTCCTGTGCAACCGCCAAACATTTAAAAATGCAACGACCATTTTTGGGATTAATATGTCTGGAGCATTTGATACTATCAGCAGGCATAAGCTTATGGAGGTTCTTAAACTATTTGTGAATGAATCTCTGCAAAGGATCATCCGACTGTTGCTCTCCAATACATAACTCTCAGCCAGGATTGGAAGAACTCTCTCCAGACCTTTCAAAACCACAATCGGCGTCCCTCAGGAAGATTCCCTCTCTCCCTTGCTATTTCTGATTTATTCCGAAACCCCACTACGTGATCTAAGAACATGCTATCAAGGAAAAATACACGAAATCGATTATGCAAATGACGTGGACTTTATATCCAAAGATATAGAAGCCCTCACGGATTTGATGAGAATGCACCAGATAAATTGGGGGAATGGTTCCTTTTTGTCAATAAGGCCAAAAAGGAAATCATCGAAATCAAAAGAATGGACAATATCCTTAATGAACGCTGGCGACATGTCAACAAGCTTGGATCTTTACTGCGCGACATACAAGACATCATTAATATGAAAACACTAGCTAGAGTAGCAATTAGAAAACTCAAAAAGGGATGGCTGAAAGAAATCGGTGTCAATCTACGGATACGTATGTACAATGTATTTGTGAAGTCGATACTGTTATACTGTGCCAGCACTTGGCCTGTACGAATGCCGAATCAACAGATCTCGACACGTTTTACAGAAAACAGCTTATTTGGTGTGAACTATTCTGTCAGAATTTCGAATTCTGAAATCTACAACAAATGCAGGAGTAGGCCTCTATCACTGACGCCAAATGAACAAAATCGATTAAGAAAACATATCCAACACGTCTTAATCAACCAAAACACAATAAACGAAATAAAAAACCCAAAACTAGTCAGGAACGTCTCAATCAATGTCCATTTGACTGGGAACGTCCGTGTTAGTGGTCTTTTCCGTGTTAGTAGGAACGTCCGTGTTAGTGGTCTTCTCCGTGTTAGTAGGAACGTCCGTGCCAGTTTGTGCCTCCTCGTTGGTGGCCGTCTCCGTATTAGTCGGAACTTTGGTTGGTTCGTCGCTGGCTACCCCATTGGTTGGTTGGTCGACAACCATAGTCTCCTGAGGAGGTGGTCTGGGCCTTGAGAGGACGGGAATGATTTCAGTGTGGATGGCCTGGATAAGAGAGGGGTAGTACTTGTAGTTGTTCTCTGACTTGTGTGAGGGAGATGGGTGGGTCAGTGTAGTAGCAAATGTTGTGGAATGCCCGACAGGCCTGGTCATACCACTCCCGGACTCGACAGGCGAGAGCACAGACATGAGTGATCTCCTCCTGACTGACATAATCATATTCCCCCTGCTTGTACAGGCACAATGTATACCGCCTCCATCAACTGGACACCCTCCTCAACACGTGTCAACTGACATCCCAACTCGTCGAGGACGTGAGGAAGGGACTCATATTGTGATGCTCGATGGAGAACGGGGAGTGAGTATTTCTGAGATATGGCAATGTAGTGTACCTCGATGTCAGTCAGCCTGGCAGTGTACTCTCTTTTCTCAGCGTCCTGTCCTTGGTCGTACAACCACTCCTCAGTGGAGTCGAGGAGAGTGGTGATGGCACTCCTGTCCTACCACTCAACACACACAGTACGGCAGGGGGGACGAACGCACTCAACTCACACTCCACCCCACTACGGAAGGTGAGGACGAGTTCCTCCAATTTATTCTTGGCAATGTCCCTCTGGACTTGCAGGTCGGTGGTCATTTGCATGTTGGCCTACACTGGACACAGCACACCAACCTCCATCTCCACATACGCATCCAACACTTCCTGGGGGAGACTGGCAGTTCGGGAGGTGACGGGCAAATTGGTGAGCCTCTTCTTCGGTTTGTCGTCTCCCTCGTCGGTGTACTTGTCAACTTGGAGTGCATTGGTGAGTTTGAGAATGCCACTTTTATCGAGAATAAGTTTGAGTTCGACCTCGGCAGGTTGTTGGAGGGTGACGTCAAAGTGGGCTGGAATAGAGTGGTGGGGAGACCAATGTGTTTGGAGTAGAGAGGAGAGTGATCAGCGTAGGATGCCGTGAGTGTGAAGGAAGTGTGATAAGTGAGAGTGAGGCGTCGTCCAGAGGGGAGAGGACAGCCGAGGGGGAAGGACAGCAAATGAGTAGTACTAGAGTGTGTAAACAAGAATACCCGTCGGTGGTGGGGGGAGTGGAAAGGAGGACAATTTCGTAGGGGAGGTAGTCGAGGATGGAGTAGGGAGCAGAGCGGAGAGAGGGGGAGAGAATGGCAGCCTGAATGGCACACCCTCGACAGGCCGCCTCATCTGCGTTCATAGTTCGACTGACACTCATTCCGAACACTTCTTCGACCGTCTCCACAAACTTGGGGACACGACTGGACCCCCCAACCACCTCGACGGCACTAATCTGACTCTTGTCGAGGCCAGAGCGGGCAATGAGGGAGAGGAGGACTTGTTGGACGCGAGCATACACCCAGGCGGCCATTTGATTGAACTGACTCCTGAGTGTGAGAGAGGAGGACACGACCGACAAATGGTGGCCGACACATCCACGTCCCCCACTTCCAAGGACAAATTGAGTTCATTCCCGTTGATTGACATTGTCTTCTTACATGTCCTGCATGCTTGCACCAGTTTGAGGAAGGGACGTGACCGGCGATCCACATGCATGTTGTACTTGGTCTTGAACACGCCCAGAAAGTACTCGACGAGGACCATATCCAACTGCTCCCCTCCAATTCCGTCGTCATATGCCGAGGCCACCACCTGCATTGAGTTGTCCTTGAACTGACAGATGCCCGCCTGGAGAGAGGTGTGGCCAAAGTCGAGGATGGCAATGTTCTGTTGCACGTCCCTCTTGTAGTAACCGTAACTCACACCCACTGACATATCACCCACACACAACCTGAGGTCACGTCACTGCTCACTTTGAGCACACTCAGCCCAACTATCGTCCCCGCGTCCATCACTGCCCTTCGTTGCCCCTCCGTGAAGTACACGGGCACCTATCCATCTGCACGACTACCATACAGATATCACCACATCAGTCACGCTCGTCCCCAACCACATCTCCGCCGTCCTCTTCAGTTTCCCCAGAATCATCCCCACCACCTGCGTGGGGCACAAACACACCTCCCCCCCGTCGTACTCCACCTTCATTACTACTGATCCCTCTCCACACACTCCGAATGACACTCCATCCAACACTCCCCTCACTTTCGGGTCCTCACTCTCCCCACACACCAAACTCTTGGCATGTGTTATTGTGTTGACACTATTCGTTATTATCTGCGGCTCCGCTTCCACCCCCCCATAACGTCTTTTCCCCCTGAACGACACCGCTGAACTGACCATTCCACTCACTCAACCACCTTATTGCCCTCGATGACGACTCGTCCAGGATCACCTCCACTCCTCCTCCTCGGATTCCACCAATGTGACAAGTCAACGTTCCAAGGTCAATCCCGATTACTGAACTCATTACTATTCACACACGTCCAAAACTATATATAACACCAAACTACGTGTCACCACTAGAAATTTCTAGACTAACCCCAGATTCGTGTAGTTCAATATAGGTTAACCAATCTAAAAACATGCGAGTAAATCATTTCTATTATTACAAATATATATGTACAGTATCTGGTAGTATAGTGAAGTAGTCTGATTAACAATTAACAATATTGTCCTCTATCAATTCTGTCCTCTAAACGGGATGACGTCACGAATAGAAAACACCCGCCAGTGCCTCCCGATGAAAGACCCAGTGCATGTAGATGAGAGTGTTTGTAGTGGGAGGACATTGTTGTGGAGGAATGGGGTGGCTCGTGGAAGTATCGAATGGGGACAAGTGAGTGACCGAACACTGCCCAGTCGATGACGTGATTGTCCTGAGGAAACCGTCCAGCGCGTAGGACATGAGCATCACTCACTAGTTCGAGTATTCCCACTCTAATACTCCACATGGCCGTGAGGGGCGTAAATTATTAACTATTTGTCTTAACATAGCAATTGCTGGACTTTGTCAGTATATCGAGGTAGGCCTGATAGCCCGTCTGAACAAAGGCCTCGTCAACCACAGGGCAGTCCTCATGGCACTCTTCAACTCCTCTAAAGTGGGGGCAGTGCCCTAGTGGATGACACAGCATAACTTTACAGTCCTCTCGTCGTTGTTCTCAATTCAAAATGGGGGAATACTGAGCAGTACCCTTATCTAGGAATGGTTTATGAAACTGCACTTTATAATAGAAATAAGAATGCAGATATAAAAACAATCCAGTAGTATTCACAAATTATGTCTATACTTGCCATTCCTTGGCATTAAGAACTTTACTGAAATTGGTCCTATTGGGATTACAATTTGTATATCAAATTATTTGTATTCAGGAGGTATAATTGTGTAGAATTATAGGAATTTTTGATAATCCTGGATGTGACCGCGTACATAGAACGTGTTGAATATGGGGTAGATAATGATAAAGAATACGGGCTCATAAAAAACAGGCATCGAAATTAAATATAAAAATAGTTGGTGTTGGGGGGAAGATGGTTACCTTAGAATCGTAAGGAATAAAATTAGCCAGTTGTCACGTAAAATTCGCTTTCATTATCCGATTCTTGGTTAATTAACTAAAAATGAGACATCTATAATCATAATTTTAAATCGCAACTGATGTTTATTGATGCCAGGATGATGTTTTACTATTTTTGGTCAATACCAGTGTCTTACTAGGCAGAAGACGTAACATAGATTTCAGTCCTGTGAGGCACTCCTTCGTCTACTTAGAAAGTTAGTGATCCATAGTTTGAGCTTTCCTAGAAACTTGTTTTAAATTATTTTCCTTAATAGAATCTTTCTCAAAACTAAGTCGAAAGCTATGTCTATATCGACGGAACAGAGTTGATATAATTGATAGATTGCCTTTTTTCATCAGATTGCCTTTTTTCTGTAAATGAAGTTCAATATGTGTACTGTTAAAATCTGAAAAAAATGACTAACTTTGGCTCCCAAAAGAGCGAACGAACAAATAAAGATAACAATAAAAAAGAATTTTTTTGAATCAAAAAAAAGAAAAGACAAAAAAGGGAAAGTAGATGTTAGCTCTTTTCTCAAAAGTCAAGTCGGAATCAGTAGCAACTTGATTCAGTGTTGAAAAATTCATCGCAATGCATGGATTGGAGTCGATCGATTCCATCAGTCAAGGGTTCGAATTCTGTGCTGGAAGCTCCGTTCGGGTTTGACGAGTGAGGCCATCATGGACATCTCATAAGTGTGACTTGACCCCTTTGGGATACACTTAACCCACTCCACCTTAGTAAGAATTAGTAGAGTGAACAGTTTAATGTCGTCTATGAACATGAGATGGTTGATGCTAAAACACCCTCCATCATGCTCGATCGACATTTGTTCGAATTGGGTGGTAAAGACTCAAAATTCCTCGATAACGCTTGAATGGGGTCTCATTTGAAAATGAGTGTATTGTTGTATGTAGACTGAAGAATCGAGACACATTTATTTTTATTAGGATACTTCAACTTGGACAGTGATTTTGTAATTCTGTGATTAAAACGCTCAACTATTCTCTCGGACTGTCCACATGCGGCTTAATGTACCCATCCTCGCTCAAATCGAGCCTTGAAGATAGTCTCCCTCGCACGAGTAATAGGGGAATGGGGGAGACCAGTCCCGTCTCTCCAGTTCTCTAAAGCCCACAATGGCCTACATGTGGTGTATTTTACATCATCCAAATGGTTGTTTTGATATTTGGCTCTTTTTAGATGATAGTGCACCTCTTTGGTCAGTGTCAATGACAGCATCTCGGAATCGGCCACTGTGATCGACCTGGATGACCAAAAGACCTCGAAATACATGGGGATCGGGGCAATCAGCGGCGGCGGAGTTTCCCCTCAACTTATTCTTAGGCGACATCCAAATATTTGACCAATTATTCCAATTTCGACCAAATTATGGAATTACTTTTCCGGATAATTCATTAATTAAATCATTCCAGCCCAAATACGGAGCATTTCTGCAAATCCTCAAAGTTGAAATTGGGGGCGACTGTGAATCCTCAAGTGAGCCAGTAGTGCCACATCTCTAGGCGGCAGTGAGGCCTCTCACATGCACACCGAACATGACGAAAACTACTTTCAAGGATACGAGTGGAAAATCATGACTACAGCCAAAAATGTCGTCTTTATTCTTCATTTATAGTTAAATAACAAACTTCATCTGAGCGGACTCTCCTGGTGCTTCCCCTCCTGGCTGAGAGACCCGTACTTGCATCCGCACAAACTGGCGAACTATACCACCAAATGGATTACTGGGGCGAAGGAACACCACAACTTGACGATTGACTCCATCGGGGTTATTCCTGGACTAACAGATTTGGAATGAGTAATCTCGACCGATGCTGCCCGGACACTAAAATAATCGCAGCAGACGGAGTCTCCACCATCAACCAGGATATGGAGAATGATGCCGCACTTGCTGATTTGGTGGATATCGTCGGGTTGATTTCTATCTACCAATCAGACTCCATTACCCTGATGACCACTACAACTACAACTCTCAAGGAAAACCTCAGATCGCCTCCGAAGACCAGTTCTACGGCGGATTCGTGGCTGTGTTCCATTTTTATGCATATTCTAAGAAATTCAACAGGAACTACATCCAACACTCTCTGACGGGATTCCTCGGTGCTGCCTCACCTCATCCTACAATCCGGGCCTCCCCTACTACGGAACGGGATTGGACACCCGTTCCTTGCAACGCACCACTCACTCTGTTCCCGTCTGCCTTCAAGTTGGCATGCTTTTTTTACTTAGTTCGGTGATTTCCGTTAGAGTGAAAATATTGCCCAAATTGAATGTGATGCCGTTCGTAATGCTGCGAATGATCAACGGAGGACTCGATTCCTTCAATGTCAAAGGACTTTTTTTACAACACTCCGTCAAACGAAGCACTTTTCTACAACGATTTGGGTACACGCAAATTGTGACTCGCCTTTAGCACGCCTGTCCTTGATTGCACGGATTCCTAACGCCACCACACTGCCCGTACCCGAATGGATAACGATGACGTTCAGTGCACACGTTTGATTATTATATGAGTTCCAGAATAATACAATTACTGCCAGGATTGAGGGTCATCTGATTTATGGGGGTACAACTGACGTGACAGAAGGAATATTCGCCGGCTTTGGACTGTCGGGATACGAGATGGCCGACTTTGACGACGTTGAATACTACGGTCTCAACTAATCATTTTCTCTATCACTAACTTTCCTGATTTAACTATTGCTTAAAGCCACTCTTAAAATAAAGGAATTACATTAGTACTCCTTCAGCTCTCATAATCTAGATCAGCAAATCGACCAATGCAGGATATATGATTATATAGTATTTAAGAAAGTAATTAATAATAAAATATAAACTATTGCATGGTCAACACATCAGATTTTATTATCATCATTAGGAGTACAAACAAGACACATTGTGCAACGTGTATAAAATATTATTTAATTAACAACTGGATTATTTAAGAAATACTTCGAGTCGTCGTCTGCACTTTATCTCCGTTTCTTAGCCTTATTAAGCTCTCATTTCCTCCCCAATTTCCATGCGAGTTTGTGACTTTATTCGAGAAAGTCAAAAACTGGGTTCATTATCTTTCCCCATTGAAGTTTATGTTGAATCTTTAATATAAATTGGACATGGTTTGGAAATTTCATTCTGTTCCTTATTCGTTCTAATCATTGAGCAGTTAATTTACCCTTTCGTTACTGTCCGGAACTACAATCTTATTTTTTTGATCTTCTTCCAGGTTTGGTGGATAACCTGCAATTTAGGAGTGACTGCGTAATCGACTTGATATCACGATATGGTTTATTTAGTTTATTTGATGCAGCTGTGAAGTGATGTTTGCGGCTGCATTTATTGATTTGTCAGTATATTTGTACCCAGTAAGTTGTTGTGGTGTGTGCATGTACGTTTCCAAGCAGTTAAGGAAAACGAAACCTACGGGCCTTCCTGCAAATAAAAAGAACTTAAAAAAGACAGGACCGTCGCCTATGGGACCTCACAATGCCACAAGAGCTAATGGTGTTAAAGAAGATCTTGTTGGTGATGCTGCCAAAACTAACTTGCATTCTCTTTCTGCGATCATCGGAAATGTCAATGGTGTCTCTGAAGGCGAATGGGTGTCTCAGATTGCCCTTGCACGAAGCAAAGACTTGGAAGGATGCCAAGAGGTGGTTGGAACCTTGTCCTGGAGAAGTTCAATGAGAAGTACTCGGCAAAGTGCTCTAGTTTATGCCAACTAAAGAGCATGGCTAGACGGAATAACAATGTGCAAGGGAGATGCGACTCTTCCAGAGTGCAAGATGATGTGGACGTAGAAATTTCCAGTTTCAGAAATTGCCTAGAGGAACTCAAATTCCAAATTGGGAAAGTTCAGTCTATTCAGAGAGACTCTCGAAAGCCAACTCCAAAGGTGCAACGAAGGATGGTAAAAACTGATATCCTGGCTGGATTAAATTCTGCAATTTATCAAGATATTAATCAAATTACCGATATTCTATATGCTGCACAGTGTGCTTATTTGGCCTTAACTACGAGAGCCAGACCACAGAGCACATGGTTGGAAAACACGGAAAGAAAAATCTCTAAATTAGCAGATGAAATTGACACAGTTCGTTCCTTCTCCAAACAAACCTTGCCTCAGGCAGAAAAGCAAAAGGCAATGGATGTTCTCTGCCGCTACGGATATAAGAAGTCTAAGAAGGGGGAGCTAACCAGAATTGAGACTCTATTGAATGATCTAATTAGAATCAAAAAGACAGATATCTATCCATTCTCGAGGAAAAATTTCCGGAAAGACAATGCGTGTTTTGAATTAAACCGCAGAAGATTTTATCGAAACTTATCTTCGAGCAACGAAGCCACCCTGTATGGGTTTGGTGATGGTGAGTGCTTATCATTTTGGGAAGATGTCTGGAGCAAGAAAAATATGGGGCCCGTAGTTTATGATTTTGTGGGTGTGAGGTGTACTGGCGGTGAAACCATGCGACCTCAATCACAAGTGATTTTATTATGGATATGCTCAAATATGCACCTGACTGGAAGGCATGCGGATGCGACGGAACGTATAACTTTTTCTTAAAGAAGATGGATTCTTTGCATGGGTTTCTGTGTAAAGAGATAGTCCGAATAATTAATGGAGAGTACACGCCTGATAGCTGGTTTTACACTGGCGTAACTTACTTGATCCCTAAAAAAAGTGAGTGTGAGACCCCGAATGACTTACGCCCTATAACGTGTATGCCAACTTTGTATAAACTTGTCACCAAATGTGTTAATGCCAAACTGGCCGATTTCATCGAGGCATTTGGCTTAATCTCAGATAATCAGCTTGGGACGAGGAAGCAATGTCAAGGCGCCAAAGAGCAAGCCCTCATTAACCAATGCTTGAATAAGGAGTATGGAAATGGCCTCTATTCTGCTTGGGTCGATGTGAAGAAGGCATTTGACTCAGTTGATCACGAGTTCTTGTTCCACGTATTGGATTGCTCTGGAATACCACATTGGATTGTCAGCTTTGTAAAGAACATAGTCAAGAAGTGGACAGTAAACTTACATATCGATGGGAAAAGAATTGGGAAAGTAAAGTTAAGCCGGGGAATACTCCAAGGAGATTCATTGTCCCCGCTGCTATTCGTTATGGCGATGGATCCCCTAAGCAGGATGCTTAACTCCATGTTTCCCAAACTCGAAATTAATCGGGAAGATCCCAATATGTTGACATACTCCACCAATCATTTCTTCTTTATTGACGATCTGAAAATAGTTGCCCTCAAAGAAGATGTGTTAGTCAAAATGATGGAGGCTGTTAATGGATTTTTTGAAAGTGTCGGCCTAGAGATGAATTCCGAAAAATCAGCATCTAATGTGGAATCTTTATCATGCTGTGAGACTGTCGATGGAATCAACGGATATCGCTACTTGGGTGTACTTGAAGATGGCGGAAGTAATGTTCTCAAGAATAAAGTTATGAACTCCATATTGGAGAATGTCAAGAAGAGGATAACTATGTTGTCAAAAACAAACCTGAATGCTGTAAATTTGTTTCGTGGAATCAATGAATATGCATTATCCCTATATAATTATTATATGGGCTAATCAATATCGAACCTTACGATTCGATGAGATTGACCAACAAATACGACCGATTACTTACGACTCTCAAGTTACACCTCCAGCCTGCAAATAAGGAGAGGTTGTATTTGGACCGCAAGACCCTTGGAAGAGGACTTGCCTCAATTTCTTTCAAAAGCGAATTAATGCTCTTCCAGTTTCTTAAAAGTTTGGAAAAACAGTCGACTACCTGTCTGCGGAGGTCGGGTATTCTGCGAGTAATAAAAGGAAAAAATGGCACTTAGCCACAATCGCAGAATTTCTTGTCTCCAAATATGCAGCTGTCGGCAGGGAAAATCTGACCATTGAGTTACTGAAGGACGCACAAAGGAAACTCTTGCTTAACCGAATTAACAGTAAATCACTACACTCGGTGATGTTCAAATGTATGGAGGAATCAGATGTCGACATATCTACTTCTTCGCAATGGCTATCGAAAGGGAACAATGGTCCACGAAGCGAAGCATTGTACTGTCTTTTGCAAGATAGGAATTTGTTCTTTGCATACACGGGATCACTATGCGTCCACTGCAAAAAAAGCAGGCAGACTGTTGACCATCTAGCCACGCGGTGTGGTAGGATGCTAAACAGTGATTATCTCCGAAGACACAACGAAGTGGTAAAGTGTATTCATCTCCACTTGTGTCGAATGTATGGAATAAAACGAAGCAGGAAATTGAAAGGACATTCAGTCGTGTCAACAATGTCGACCCAAAATGTCGAAATCAGAGTTGACACTTCAATTATGACTGAAACAAAGGTTCAATTCAATAAACCTGATCTTCGTTTATGACAAGAGAAAAAGAGAAATTCATTTAATCGAAGTGGGAGTTACCTCGCAAGACCGTTTAAAGCAAGTTGAAGTGGAGAAATTTCACAAATATGACCTGCTTGCAAACGAACTGTCGGTTCTCTATGAAGCAAAAGTGAAGATTATTCCAATTGTCTTGACATGGGATGGAGTTGTCTCAAAGTTCTTTAAAAGTCATATGGACAAGTTATCCATTGAAGAAGGAACGAGGACATACATCCAGTCGGTTGTGCTGAAGAGGACTCTAGAGAGTATGCTTATTGAACACAGACATGGGATGAAGGTAGACAACGAGGAGTACGCCTCTGCCGCCAATCAACTTGCGGAGCTGGCATGTCGTGAGGACACTCAGTTGAACAATTACTTTGACGCAGAAATGGAAAATGATGAGAATTTTGTTGCAAACTCTTCTTCCAAGCGAAGAAGAGAAATCACTGACGATCTGGATTCTTAAATAATTTAAGATAGAATTTACATAATTAATTTTTATTAAACATTGGTATTTAAGAAATACTTCGAGTCGTCGTCTGCACTTTATCTCCGTTTCTTAGCCTTATTAAGCTCTCATTTCCTCCCCAATTTCCATGCGAGTTTGTGACTTTATTCGAGAAAGTCAAAACTGGGTTCATTATCTTTCCCCATTGAAGTTTATGTTGAATCTTTAATATAAATTGGACATGGTTTGGAAATTTCATTCTGTTCCTTATTCGTTCTAATCATTGAGCAGTTAATTTACCCTTTCGTTACTGTCCGGAACTACAATCTTATTTTTTTGATCTTCTTCCAGGTTTGGTGGATAACCTGCAATTTAGGAGTGACTGCGTAATCGACTTGATATCACGATATGGTTTATTTAGTTTATTTGATGCAGCTGTGAAGTGATGTTTGCGGCTGCATTTATTGATTTGTCAGTATATTTGTACCCAGTATGTTCTCACCGAGTTATCTGCCTTGGCCTGTTGGGTGACAAAGAAAAGTACAGAAGAGGAGAAATAATAAGAGTGATTAAGTTTAATGCACCTGCTCTCAGTCGATTTCCTTCCTCTTCCATTTATAAACCAAGCCATTAGGCATTCTTCCGGCTGGATTATTCCAAACTTATGTTCTGCACGCATATTCTTCAATGTTCTCCACATAACCACCGACTGAATGTAAGCTTTTGTGGGTCCTTCGGGAACAGTTGAGTCCACAACCAGATTAGTTTCTACTCACCACCTTTACTCTCACCTTGACTAATATTGGACAAGTCCTAACAACTCCCTATTGCCCTATTCGTAATACAATCTGTTAATTGGAAACGTGAGACATGTTAGAGAGTAGGTTAATATCGCTCGAGCAACATGGCATGTCCCTACAATGAGAAAGTGGCTTACTTGTCCCCCCGCAGCACAGGAAGAGAGCAAAGCGAAGGTGCCGTCCTCGTCAATCAATCTGTTGGCGGCATGTGCAAGCAATCTGACTCCGGTGGCCCCGAACGGGTGTCCAATGGAGAGGGAGCCCCCCCACAAATTCAATTTATCAATGGGGATATTTCCAACCTACATGAGAAGAAAGACTACATTGGACATGTTGTGGGCTCTCCGACAGAAATAATCGGAAGAGAGTGCCTTAAGATTGGCGAGGACTTGTCCCTACAAGGGTGATGTGAATGTGTACAGCAAAGGCCTCGTGTATCTCAAAGACGTCAATGTCGGCCAATTGGAGTCGTGTTGAGTGGAGGAGGCGTGGAATGGAGTAGGCGGGTCTAGAGTGAGTGAGTGGAGGAACCCCATCAACAACTCGTCTTTGGGGTCCTGTGCAGAAAAAGTATATTGGCGGAGATATGCTTTGGGGGTGAGTCCGAGTTGCAATGCCCTGTCCTCTGCCATGAGGAGACAGGCGGAGGCCCCGTCGGTGAGAAAGGAGGAGTTGGCAGGAGTGACAGTGCCGTGTGGCCTGACGAAGGAGGGGGGGAGAGTGGCCAGTTGTTCGAGTGGGGTCACTCTGACTCCATTGTCACAGGTTGTGAGTGTGGACTTGGCTATAAGACATGGGGAGATGGACATACTCTGATACGCGTGCACGTCCGTCAGTTTGCCCTCCGCCTGTGCCTTAGCTGCGAGTGAGTGGGAACGGTGGGCGTACCAGTCCTACAACACGACAGCAGTCCTCACCTGCTCCTCCCTCGATATGGAAAAGGCTGCAGCCAGTCGATCTGCCGAGTGTCCCATGGTCTCCCCTGTGGAGAACTCGGCCACCCCCGGCAGCTACCACATCACACTCGTCCCCACCTCTGGACTGAGCACTTGAGTGGGGTCCAGTAGCCTCACAGCCATCACAGCCCTCATATATTTGTTCTTGGCCTGGTTCATGGCCAGCATGTGTTTCCTCAGAGTCCGGTTGTAGCGAATGGGCACGTCCGACATAATATCCACTCCCCCGGCCACCACTGCTTTATACGCCCCACTCCTTATCAGTTCCCCCATGCTCGCCACTGCCTGGTTCGACGATATGCACGCCATTGACACTGTGTGCCCCGGCACTGACAGTCCCCCCCCCAGCACACACTACTACTCTCACACCTCACACCACTTCTCGCGCTATGTTGTGCGTTCTCGGTTCTTGCACTACTGTCCCCACGCACACGTACTCGATCACCTCTAACACTTTACCCACACACCTGCCTTTTCCTATTCCTGTCTTCTTCAACACGTTCCTTATCGCCGCGCTCTGTAGTTCGTGTGCCATTGTGTCTCTCAGGTCTGTCCCCGCCCTGCAGAACGGAGTCCGTGCACTGTCTATCAGTACTACGTTCCCTGTCCCCACTTTCCTCACCAATTCACGATGCACACAACGTGTCCACAACACACTCATTGCTATATATTTTATTGTCATTAAAAGTTTAAGTGGATAACCACTCTAATTACAGTAAGAATGGAATGAGTGTGTTAAAGCTCAGGAAAAGTGGTTAGTATATTAAATTTGTCGACTACTATCGTCTTCCAAAGATCTTATCTTTTAACATTTTGATTTTCTCCCACAGCATTGAAAATATCCCAAAAATTCGTTTTTCTTTGACAGTTGGTTTATCCTCAATCTCATCTTGAATCTAAGATGATAAGTACGGAATCATGCCATGTTCGAACAGGCCATTGCAATGCATGCGATCAGAATGAGATACTTCATTTCCCTCGCATGTTCTAACGATGTTATAAATGCACAATGTTCACATTTGTTACACATCTGTCCATAATTTACAACTCTAATTAGCTTGTACACTCGGCACTGACTAATTCAGCCTGTTACACTCAATAATAGAGACTCCTCATTATCATTCACTATTCAATGTGCGCATTCTCCACAGCGTGCACGTTTATTCACAACGGTTATATTTGAGTTGTCTTCCTGCATATTCCACCATCTAAGATTGCAAGTCAGGTGCATCTTTATTACCGTTTGTTTTGTTTCATCACGTCTTTTTTTGGGTAAGAAAACTGTCGACATTTTATTTGTAAAACCTGGGCGTTTATTTCAGGAAAAAATTGGAACAGAAAATTACCTTGACGTGGTGAGAGATATCGCCATCCGCTTTGATTTCCTACTACAAGTAATTAATTTATCAAGTTCGTTAAAAAGATAATAAACAACAGAAAATATAGGAACAAATAAGATTGTTAGACGAATTAGGTCAGTTATATTCCTCGTGGCAATGACTTTCGGAAGATTCCGAACTTCCTCTACCAAGTGCTGTTATTTTTTTCATGAGTGGTCCAAAAATTTTCCCCAGAAAACTTAAAGCTCGTTTGTCCTTGAGAGATGGTGTGTCGTCAGTCTTGTTTTGTATCTAAAAATAAATAACGAATCCTGCCATGTTGGAGCATGCGAGTGCAACATATGCAATAAACAGGAAATACTTCATTAGTGTCATGTTTCTCATCATGTTATATACACTGTAATAGACATCTGCCCATAATTAGCATCCTTTCGTTACTCCTGCCCTATTTCTGTGACAATTCGGAAAACATCAATTTACTAAATTAGCAGTCATTTCTTCTGACAAGTTTATCAATGAGAAAAAAAAAGAAAGAACTTTTGTCGACCTGAACCAAGTATGTAACCACAATATTAAACCAATAATATTGATCGTTGATTCTTTGTTTTTCGTATAGATTATAATGAATTGAGGTAATTTGTTAAACAAGTTGGATATCTGGTCAGGAAGTCTTTTGATTCTTTTCAAACTTGTTTCTTTTGTTATTTCCATACATGTATTTTCAGAACCAGACACTGTTCACTGGGAATTTCGAGTTCATTCGTGCAGTTTTGGTTTCCTGGCGTATTGTTTTAATGTGCTAGTTTGTAAAGTTGTTTCACAAGAATTTTTCTGAATTGTTCAGAATTATAATTAATGATGTGGTGATTATTTGAGTACAAATTTTTTTAAATCTCATTAAATTTTTCGACGTTACTTTTAATTCTTGTTTCGTTTAAACTCAATATTTATTCCATGGACTACGCGGTTGTTATTTTACATGAAAATTATTTGTTTTCTAAAGGAACTGTTCACATAGCTATAAAATTAAGTATAGTCGCGCTGCACCACGTCTTCCTTTTAATGCAGCCATACTCATTAATTCCTCATTTATGTCTAAATCATGAGTGATAGTTTTCAATCTACGACAACATCCATAATTTGTTCTTTCGACATCCTCTCGATCTACTATTCCCGTCATGTTGGCCTATAGATAGAGGACAGAGTTCGTTAAATATATTTTATTGGCATCATATTGATTGGTTATTCTAAAAAGAAATTTTGACTATGTCGCAATTTTGAATTTTGTCTTTGATTTCATAACTACAAAATCATTGTTGAAAGTTTTAGTTATAAAACTGCAGAAAAGAACGCAGCAAATGACAGATCAGAAAATAAACAATTTCACATAAAAAGACAGAATAGCGTTCCCAAGCAAACAAGGAAAATAAATGTCAATGACTAAACAAACTTCAAAATACGACGCCATTCGATATTTACTCAAATTAATTAAATGGTTAATTTCCCGGGGTTAACTATAATCATTGTTCAAAATATTGTCTGTGGAATATAGACAACTGTAGTGACATCCACGCGAATAATAATTTTATTATGTGAAATTTTAAAATGGTATGTGGTTCTTTCTCTTCAGCTATTTGGGATATAAACATCTGATTTTTAAAAAAAAATTTGATGATCGGGCCTACCCAGATTTCTAATTTATTGGCTTAAAACTATGATTATTTGGCAAGCGGAGAATGAAGGGGACAAACAAGACAACAAATTAGTAATTTTTATCAAATTCAGCCCATTTGTTTTCTCGTCGAATCTAGGAATGGAAGGGAGGGGTGACTTGTTCTTCCTCCTCGGGAGTAAAGTCATTTTTAATATTAAAGTGTCTTCTTATTTCCTCGGCCGTCTTGCCCTTGATCATATTGGCAGTGTACTTGTAGCACGTCGTCAGGAGAGGCTGAATATCCAAGTAATTGGCAGCCTGTCGTCAGCCACACAAAATACCAAAATTAGTCGAAACAGCGTGGATTGGTCTACTTTGAGGAATTCCAGGTCGTAGGGGATTATATCGTCAGTCCTCGTCGACCGACTCGTGGCCTCCGACTGCACTGGGTCGTCCTTGTGATACGTACACCAGTTTATGATCTAGCTATATCCCCCTTCACCTACTCGACGCAGAATTCCTGCCGTCACATTTGGCAGAGGAAGGGCTGCCTCGTCCTCACTCATCATCCCCAGGTCTAGTGGGGTCAGCCAGGGGACTACCATCCAACATCCGCTTGAGCATGTTCGACACGCATATTACGTCATAGGGTACGTGGAATATCTCACCGTCACAACTTTTCAGTCGCACAATTGACATATCACCAGGACTATATTATTTATTCCATTTAAATAAACACACAACACACAATTTATAAAATCTTTACACACCATTAATTTGTTTTGTCTTCAGAAGATTGTATTGCAATTCTACCATCAAGACAAAATTAAAAAGTGCTTAAATTCTGCCATAATAAAGTCTTTCTCAGAACGACGGATTGGATATAGGCTCTACAGAAGGTTCAATCTTAGGAGAATACATGTGATGTCTGTAGTACCGACAAGTCGCCTTGTGACTTTTCAGCTTCCGCTTGTATCAATAAAGCCTGTGACTTGTCTATTCCATAGATTTTACATAGGTGTAGATGGATACACCTGACTATTTCATTATGGCTCCGTAAGTCATGATTGTTTTCCATTCTTCCACACCTTGCTCGTAGGTCATTCAAGAGGACTTGATCGGGTCCACTTTAGGAACACTTAGGCATTTGTTCCTGAATCTAGACTCTGCGTTGACATGAATCTGGCCATCGGTGCATTATACGTGGGCCCTAAGAGGGTGAGTTTGATGTAAAAAATACTACAAATTACAAAAACGGAAATTGAATAACTAATAATTACGTGTTCTTTTCAGAGTTAAACTTTATTGCTAATATATGTTACTTTGCACTTATTTTCCGAAGCGTGGTGACAACAATACTTTTTTTAGATTAAATGATATAAATATTCAACTTTTTAAGCATAAAACCATAAATCGCTCCAACCAAATTTGAAATAACAATGAAGATTGAAATCACTTGCACCGCAAAAAACAAAATAACTGCTAATTCGGTAGTTATGTCACCAGGGAGGATTGATATACAAAAAATAAATTGGCGATGTCGGACTCGCAAACGTTGGCGATCCCCACCCCGAGTTGGTAAGGAGCAAATTCTGAGCTGAGGTGGGGGCATACACTCTTTGCTGCCAATTTAGCATTCAATTGGCGGAAGTAGTTTCAAATTGCTATAGCCAAGATTAATTGATTTTAAATAACCTTTTTCAATAATCTGGTTATTATTGGATCCTTGCTCTCTCTAAAGGTGAGAATTACTGACATTCAAAACTGTTTTGTAATAAAAATAAAGTTTTTTTCATTAATTATTATTAATTATCTTATTTTTAAAATGGTAAACCTAATACCTAATAAATTAAGACACGTGTGAGCACGCTGTTGATTTACTTGTGGTGCTCTCTTAATTATTTGCTACACTTTATTTTTTTATCTTAATTGGATTCAGAAGGAATAATTCAAGATGTATTTTCTTTTAATGATTTAATTATCTGAAAGTTCATCATTTTTGTAATATTTTTTGATTTTATTCCTTTAATCTCCTTTTTTTACTTATTTATACTTTTTGTGATATTTTTCGAGCTTGTTTCTTTAATCTCCTTTTTTATTATTTCTATTTATATTTTTTGTGATATTTTTCGATTTTTTTTCTTTTAATCTCCTTTTTTACTTATTTATACTTTTGTGATATTTGAATCTTATATAATTTTGCTAACAATTCGAAATATTATGTCGCGAGCCGAGCGACCGAGCGCTAGACGCGACCAATCAAATTTACTCAATCAATGTCAAAATAACTTATTTTATTGATAGATCAAGGACAATTATTATTTTTGACTGTTATCTAACTTCTTGAGTCGTTTGGCATGTACTTTCATTACTGATCCATCACTATTTTCCACATTGACAAAGTTGTTAGACAATTTTGCAACAATAGTGAATGGATCCCCGTATGGATGTTCAAACCTGTTAATCTCAAGGAAGGATTCGTCCCATAATCTTTTGAATGCGAACCTTTTAAGTAATTATAAAATACTAGCTCGCTTCGCTCACCGCGACCTAGCTCCTGCGGAGGGCCTGTTTCATCAAACAACTATAAGTTTATGTAGATGTATAAAACTACCTGGTTTAATGTAACCCTATTCTATCGCCTATCTTGTTCTTTTCTGAAATTCCTCATATCATCGGTCTCTTGCCTCCTTCTTATAGTTGCTCTTAATCTGTTGCATTCTTGTCGATGTTCCTTTTGATCTTGTGACTCGGATGCCCTTTTCATAGCCATTCGCAATCTATTCTTTTCTCGTCTAAAATTTGAGATCGAAAACGTCTCATTTGAACTATTTACTTTAATTTTAAATTTATTATCTAGACCAGAGGTTTCCAAGCTTTTTTTTACGCGCCTCCCTTAGAGAAAAAGTACAATCTTGCGCCTCCTTTTATATTCCATAATATAATACAATTATTATTTTATCAAAAACAATTTTTTAAAACAAAAAGTTAATGAGATAATTTTTTTTCCATCTTGGCGCAAAGTTTTTCAAATCTTGGTGTCATCGCAGAGAGTGCTACTCTTAGCTCATTAGTCACTACTAAACGAGTTCGATATTTAGATTTAATTGCAGCTAGTGCAGAAAATCCAGTTTCGCATAAATATGAAGTAGCAAATGCCAACAAAACTTCATTGCTTTATTCGACAAAATTTCATATTCAGTTCTTACATTCAACCAAAAAGAAATTAGCGGTTCTCTCTCAAATTTTTGTTTCAATAATGTATCGCATGACAATTCTATCAATTTTTCTTTTTCAAAAGTTGTCAATGCAAATTGATTATCTTCTTCATCAATAAATGGATTCTGTATCCATTCGAACATTTTACAGTCGAGATCTTTAAAATAGTGAGCAAAATGCTTCAACAAACAATCCAAATGTTCAGCAAATATGTCTTTGTTTGCTTCAATGTTCACTATGGCGCAAAAGGTGTTTAAAAGTGGAAACATGTCATAGATATTTTTTTGTATATTTGATTTCCATAATACCAATTTTTTCATAAATGCTTTTATTTTGTCCTTTTGAGAGAATAAATGTAGTTGTGGTCCCTGCATTGATTATTCAATATACTCAATTTCCCAAAAATGTCAACTAAATAGGCAAATTTGACAATAAAGTCATCATCCAGAATAATAGATCTTCTATTATTGTACTTTCTTCAGCATATCTGACATATGCAATTAAATGTGCATTTTTATTTATGTCAGCTCCCTCATCAACTTGTATAGCAAATTTACAGTTACGTAGTCGAGAAACCAACTGATCACAAAGATCTTCAGATATGTCATCAATTCTTCTTGCGACTGTGTTATCAGCATGCGGTATTTGCTGTAATTGTTTTGCATAGGATTCGCCAAACATTGCTTCAACCATATCGATAGCTGCTGGCAAAACTAGAGTTTCTCCGATATTGTGCGGTTTCTTGCATTTTGCAATCCTGTAAGAAACTTTGTACGATGCTATGAAGAGACAGCATTTGAAGAGACAGAAACAAGTTTTTTTAACGATTTCGTTTGGTTATCAAACTCTTCTAATTTTCTTTTAAAAAATTCTTCAGACTTATGGACATGTTCAGAATGCATCGTTTCAAAATGTCTTCTTAATTTGCATGGCCTCATACTATCTGCTGCAAGTGTTTTGAGGCAAAGCAAACAGAGGGGTTTTTCCATAGAATCAACAAAGATACGTGTGAATCCTAACAATAAGTAAGATGGAAAGTATTTTCTTGTCTTTGGAGTGGTATTGATTATATTCCAATCATTTTGATTTTTTGAACCATCGTCAAAATCTTTATTATTCGTGAATTTTCTTTTGCAACCACTCAAGAATTTATTCATGTGTTAAAATTATTTAATTGTCTAATAAATTAAATAAATTTTTGAAAAAATATAATTTTTAAATTAATAACTCTTATTATCGGAATATAGTCACGTTTTTTACATAGATATAATTTTCTAAAAAATGTTTCTGAAATACTTTTCGCGCCTCCCTTGACACGAGTCAACGCCTCCCTAGGGAGGCGCGCCTCCCCATTTGGAAACCTCTGATCTAGACTAACACTTATATCATCGAAACTATATCGTTTAAAATTATTATTTCCTACACTAACATTTTTACGTTTCGTGCTACATAAATTATCTAAAACCTGTGTATTTTCCAAATATTCTTTGTTTCTCAATAGGTAATCCGTTTCCATACACTAAATATAAATCTAATATTAATACCTCTTTACTTAATTTGTTTTCATCGAGACGAGTCGATTGATTATCTTCTGACAACTGATGACTAGGGCAACCAAAAAATTGCACTTTTTAATAAAAAAAATTGCAAAAATGAATTTTAAAAATTGTAAAAAATTGCAAAAATAATTTTTTTTAATTGTAAACATTACATTATGCAAAAAATTAACGAAATTATTTATTGTAATAGGAAATCAAATAATCAAATGTCTGATTTTATAAATTGGTATGTTTGCCTCCAAAAACGCTTGTGTTACTTTGATCCCCCAATCCTTTCGAGTATCCGTTATCGCCGAAAGAAATGTTTGTGAACTCTGAGATGAATTTGTCCATTCTATAAATTTAAATTCAAAGAAATACTGTGTGCTTTTAAATGTTTTTTTGAAGAACGGTGCGCATCAACAAAAAATTTTGTGTCACACCGTACAACAGTTGAGCAATTGGAGCAAAATAAATTCCCTTCACTGTCAATAACAAACTCGGGGAATTTCTTTGCATAAAATGAAATTTTCTGTGACACTGTCCTTTTACCCATTACAACAAACAACTAAAACACGTTTTAATAATCTTTTACTTATAATTATATTATTTTTTAATAAAAAAATTTTTTTTTAATTTAAAAAAATTGCAAAAAATTGTAAAATGACTACAAAAAATTGCAAAAAATTGCAAATTTAAATCGAATAAAAATATTATTAAAATTAATGTCTATTCATTACTTTATTATTTATCGAATTTTAATTAAATTATATTTAATTGCAAAAAATTGCAATTGGTTGCCCTACTGATGACTAATCTTATTTTCCCTGACATTACATAAGCCTACACTACCTACATTTCCTGCACCTTTTTAATTTCCTTTTTTTTTCTTTTTTTGTTTTTTTATTTTTTTTATCTTTATTTTTTTGTTTTTTCTTTTTAATTTTTTTATATTTTTCTTTTTTTGGTTTTTAATTTTTTTTTCGAAATAGAAAAGAAAATGGAACAGGAAGTCAGCTGCTAGCCGCAGAGAGAATAGAGAAACTGTTCCCCTGAGTACGGCTATTGAGACGCGCTCAAAAAGCCGATTGACCTCGCGGGGGTCGTATCTAATCCTCCCGAGGTGACGGCCTCTCTCGGTGAGAAAACGTAGCGTGGCTGGGCCGAATGTGCCTGATGTTTAGACTGAAACAGGCACAAAGAGGAATCTGTCGGCGAGCGAGGCGTACTTGTCTTTCTTCCGGGTCTCTGCCCTCCTCGCCGCTGTGGCAGCTTCGATCGCGGACGCGAGAAGGCATGTTGACGCAAAAGTGTCAGAGCATGTCGCGTCCCAGACGATCGCTTTGCCGCACTTGAACGGGAAGAGCGAGACGCCGTCCGGCCTCATGCCATCGCCCCTGTTAAGGCCAAAGGGCTCCAGCTGGCACGGGATGCCGGTTGCCTCGAGCAGACGCTTTATTATGGAATTAAGCTGTCCGTGCCTGGGGAACCTCCCAGGGCATTTGCGGCAGGAGAGCGGGTGTAGACCTTTGCGGCCCCGTGCCTGATAGGCAGGATAGCCTGTTTCCAGCCCATTTCGTCAAAATGTACGTTTGAGATTTGAACGAGAGTATTCCTGAGCAGCGAATCGAATTCTCCGACTGCATCCGGGAATCGGATACAGGGAGAAGTGCGTACTCCAAACGAGGAAAGGCATTTCTTAATTGTTTTAAGTCTTGAGATGTGTACATTTTCTACAATCTCACCATTTTCCCCCTTTAAAAAATACTGATCGTTTTTCACACTGATGATCTTGTGTTTGCTGGAATCAATTCCGTCGTATAACGGATATCTTGGCCGATTGGTGTCATTATCTGTACGTAGAAGTACAAGATCGCCTTCTGATGGCCTATCTTCATCGTTTTTCCATTTTCTTTTTTTATTCATTTTTATACCGCAAGAGACAATGTTTTTGAAAGCTTCCTTTCTCTTTTTCTCAAGTTCGTCATCACTGTCATTTCCAAATCCTCTTTTTCTGTATCATCACTAGGGCAACCAGAAATATGACCTTAAAAAAGTTAAATATGACCGTAAAAAATATGACTTTAAAATTCTAAAATATAACTTAAAAATATTAAATTTCTGTTTATTGATTTCCGTTTCATCAACAAGTATGAATATATCTTTTCCAGAAATAATTGTTTTAAGCATTTCAATCAATTGATATTGCAAATCTGGAACTATATTTCTGCACCAACTTTCGCTGGGAACAGTAAATCCGAGATTATTAAAAAAGTTAATAAAGTGTTCATTTCTTATTTTATAAAGAGGTATATTCCCCTTCGTCATCATTTCGACTAAGCAAATTCCTAAATTTTTCTTTGCTTCAAGTTTCAGAAGAGTTGCGTTTGAAATTTTGTCTGTTCCTTTTTATGCCGGGTAGTTTCCCTGTGCTGCACCACATTAAACGTTTTCGTAAAATTAACAAAAACTGAGCATTTCAAACAAAATAAACGTCCAGCTGAATCAATCTGAAATTCAGACGGGTATCGTTTAATTATTTTATTTAACTTTTGATTGTTATATTGCTTTTGTTTCGGCGTGTAAAAATCTATAATATTTAAGCGGCCAACTACCAAAACGTGTGAAAACGTGTTATTGTCAAAATTTAAACAAAGATTAATAAAAATATATGATTTAATAAATATAAATATGACCTAACAAAAAAAATATGACCTAAAAAATAATATGACCTAACGGCATAAAATATGACCTATAAGACCTAAAAAAATTAATAAAACTATTAAAAAATATAATAATAGTTTATTAATTATAGAAATAACATCAATATGACCAATAAAAAATAATATGACTTATATGCCCCATAAGCTCTTTTCGATGTGTTTCACTGACTGAATTGCAATTCTTGATTCCCATAAACAGAAAGAAAGGTATCTGCCTTGTCGTCGAGTGAATAGTGTAATTATAATCCTCGACAATATCTTTGATAATATTGACATAACGTCCAAAACAATTTTTTGATTCACTGGTGGAGGAAATCCAACCTTTTACACTCTTATTAAATCTAAAATTAATTAATGCAGAAAACACCTTTCTATTTGTCCCTGTACCCAAGGGGCCCGTCATTGGACTTGAATTTGTCCTCTTCATTGGACTTGAATTCTCTGATAATTTCCAATTCTTCCATAGAAAGTGTCACCTAACGCATTAAATCACGCTGCTTTAAATTTAATTATTTTATCAGTTTTAATAAAAATTTATACATACCCGTGATTCCCGATTCAAGCGAGGGAGATACTACTGAAAGGTTCGATCCTGCCCACATGAACGGCCTGAGACGACGATGTCCCAGGGTCTGAGATCTAGAAGTCCTTTTTCGGTAGGCATTAAGTGCCTCCTGAGCGTTGCCATATCCGATTGGAAGTTCCAACTGACATGGTGGACCCCATAACGCCACGCTAAGACCGGAAGGAAGGTAAGAGATCCCCATTTTTCAACTGTGTCGTGCCAGAAGTACTCGTTGCCTCACGGGCAGGGGAACGATAACGAGAATTGACCCCCGGATGAAAACTAGCCTCCTTCGGAATCACACTCACGACTGTCCAGATCCATTATCCATAGCTTAGTCTTCAGACAAGGGGGCGGATTCATGTTAAGAAAATATGGACAATACTATACCTTTCCAAGTTCAATATGGGATTTCCAAGTTCAAAGTGGGAATTTCCAAATTCAATATGGGATTTCCAAGTTAATTTTGAAATATTTGAAAAAAAATCATGACTCATTTATATCAAAAAAAAAAATTAAAATGTTACGTCTTTGTAATTTAATAAAGAAGGCAATGGTCCTTGGATTCTGGCTATTAACTTAGCACAAATCTTTGGAGTAACTTCGTCCATAGATTGTTTAATTATCATATCTATTTTCATTTATACCAGAAAAAAAAGAGAATAAAATAGTTATTAACTTACTAAATTCCCGGCCTCGTAAATGGAAACACAGTTTCCACGTACTATAGACAAGAAAATCTTTTCGATAAGCCACTTGGACTTACGTGGGTCTCCCCGTTTATGGGAAATCATGCGGCCAAGCTTTTTCAAAAAGGAATGACGACGGAAGTCTCGACGGCGATAGGAGTGAACAGATATCGTTCAGAGAGCTCCTTGTACTTTCCGATCTTCATCTTCTCGGTTTTGCGAGAGACTGAGCCAGCCTCGACAGCTGAAGAAGGAAGATTAAGCTCCGAGAAAGTGTCTGAACACGTCACATCCCATATCAGAGACTTGCCGAACTCAAACGGGAAAGTCGATAGATAGTCGATTGTTTAATTAAATCCTCCAATCTCTGTTTCCGAAATTCTGTTTTTGACAAGTCAGGTTCATTTCCATCTAAGATATTCCCAAGATTTTCAGTCATTTTTCTTTTTACAAAAGCTTTCATTTTAGACCATATTTGTTCGATTGGATTTAACATTGGACTGTAAGGTGCAAGTCGAAGTATTTTGTTTTCTGTGAATTCATTTTCTTCAAGTATTTTTTCAATGTCTGTATGACATGGAGCATTGTCAATTATTAAAACTACTGGACTTAGATAAACTTCATATGCTTTTTTAAAGCATGCTTTAATCCAATCATACGCAGTTTGTTTATTAAAGGATCCTCTTCGTATTTCAAAGTGTATTACCCCTTTTGTACCGATGCAACCGATAACATGAATGTTAGCTTTTTTAGATGAAGCTGCACGTGTATTACATCGCTGCCCCTTTTTCGACCTCTCTTGTTTTCTTGATATGTGTAAATTAAAGTTGGATTCGTCCATAAAAAGAATCGGAATTTCCATTGCTTAATAACCAAGCAGCTTTTCACAAAATCTTTTGCGCTTCTCTTTGTTCTCCATTGAGTTGCTTTTTTCAGGTTCGAATCTTATGTTTTTATGGTATACATAAGCGAATCAAGATGCAGGCGAACGCACTCACCTGACACTTTTATTCCGTACTTATCTTGGATCTCTGCAGCCAATTGTTTGCAAGTAATTTTCGGATTTGACTCGACCATTTCTTGCATATAATCTCGTACGGTATTTGAAATTTTTGAATATCGAAAACCACCTCTTAAATCATCATTAAAGCCTTCTTTTATCCACCTGTATGCAGTTGTTCTTTTTATTCCGAGAGAACATGCAACTTGATTCCAATCCCCATCATTTTCGTAAACGGTCAACAAATTTTTTATTTTTTTAGCTAATTCTTTCTTTTTATTAACGTACATTTTGTAATGTAAGGCGATTTTAAATTAATAAATGAATTCAATAACCGACTTGAAAATCCTTGAACTTGGAAATCCCATATTGAATTTGGAAAATCCCACTTTGAACTTGGAAAGGTATAGTTTTGTGAGTTTATATTTAATTTGGTGCTTTAATTGAGCAATTCTTTTACTTTTTCTTAATTTCAGCTCTTTTAAAGAATTATTTTTAAAATGCAGAGAATTTATTCTTTAAAAATTATTTTTAATTCAAAACCAGAATTTTTATGATGGGTTTATGTCAAGAAAATATGGTCAATACTAGTTTTGTGAGTTCATATTTATTTTGGTGCTTTAATTGAGCAATCCTCCGGGGTGAAGGAGCAATATTTGTCAAAGTTAAATACGGAGGTACCTGTCGATTGATTGCTCTGAGGATGGACCAGTGGCGGGGAAGAATCAACAAGTTTGTTATTCTTGAGCATCTTAATAGCATGAGATGAGATGTAATCACTAATTATTTTTTCCCAGTTTTCTATTTGTTCGTTAAGAGTATTTTTGAGAGATATTGATCGGCCAGAGTAGTGATAATATGTCTTTTGTTTTCTGAAATAGAGATCTTGTAATTCGTGGAGGAATTGTAGTCCTCTCGTCCCTAAATAGTCTTCGACCGGAACGATGCAAGATTCCCAATGAAGGAATTTCTTCACCGGCCACACAGAGGGCTGGGTTTAGGTTGAATTGTCGTTTGTCAGAGGTAAAAACAGCGATAGACGATTTGGACGCCAAAGAAGTCATATGAACTAAAGAAGTCTAGCTGAGTTAGGAGTGAACTAATCGCTCTGTTAATGATATTGTGTATGAAAGCAATCACAATATCGTCAGCAAAGGAGAGGAGTAGTGTTTTTGGATTAGTTGGCATATCACTGAGGTGTAGGTTGAAAAGGGCTGGAGAAAGACAGGAGCCTTGAAGTACCCCATTAAGTAAGTAGAGAAACCATGAGTTTTTAGACCCGAGCCAGTCTACCAGATAAGAAGCTACACAGCCAGATTTTCAGAGTAGATTTTTGAGCTTAGAACATATCAAAGTCCGGTCAAATGCTTTGGCATATCAACTGATGCCAGGATTGTTCGTTGAGGAAGAAATTAGTTCTTAAATACGTCTGCAATGAATCTTGTTATTGTGATAGGTGTGTTGTTATTAAGTGCTGTGGTCGGAAACCTTGTTGTGCATTTGATAGAGTAAGGAAAGGGTATTTTGATTTCAAGACAAATTTTTTAAAAGATTTTTAATAGGACAGATATCGGCCTGAACGAGGCGGGGTCGCAAGTTGTTTTTAATTGTGGAGTTGGTTTGCATGGAGAGAGCTCGTCTGTTGGGACAATGCAATGTTGATGTGTTAATAATTAACTTCGAATGATTTTCAAGAGATTCCATTAATTAATTTATATAAAATTAAAAATGGCTGATTAGAGTAATAAATAAAATAAGTGCAGTTGCGTGACAATGTCAGGTTGTATTCTGGGGTTTTGCACGGACAACTTTACTGTGGTTGCAGCTGATACTAAAGTGGACGCCCGAGTTCTGTTTATTAAATATGGCAAGTCCTCTCCTCACAACCACTCCAGATAATCTAAAAATAATGAAACTGAGTGACCACGTCGTTTTGGCTGCAAATGGACAGCCTGGGGACGTCCGTTACTTTTGTGACTACATCGCCAAGAACATTCTTTTCAAGAAAATGCACACTGGTCATCCCTAATATTACTGTCCAGGCACTGAGATGAGTGTCCACTCCACTGCCAACTTTATCAGAAGAGAGATCGCGGAGACACTACGCACACGGGTATTCACATAGCACTTTCTGGAACATTCCAGAACATTCTAGAATATTCCATGACAGCCCACTCTGATTTGTAAATTGTAGAGACCTTACGAAGTGAATATGATCGTGGGGGGGTTCACAGATGGTGGGGAGTGTTACAGTATTGACATGTACGGGGCAATGGTGAGAGTGCCCTTTGCTGTGAATGGATATGGCAGTTTCTTCACCTTCCCAGTGCTCGACCAGAACCTGCGTGGTGGTAGTGATTACTGTCATTGCCCAGACATGAGTCGAGAGGAGGCAGTCGAGCTCGTCCAGAAGTGTGTTGACTGTGTTGGTTGTACTCCACATTTGTAGATACAAAAACGATTCATTGTCGATTTGGGGTCATTCTACATGCAGATAATCGACAAGGAGGGCATATCCACCACTCAGTTGGTCACAGCCACTCCCTAATCTGTCCTTACTATTATGGCTTGTTACTTTTTTATTTAACCCAAGAATCACCAACAGTTAATTAGAGTAATTAATTAGATGATTCCAATAATCCTCTCAAAAAGTTCAGACCTGCCAACCATTGCACAAATTCAGAAGAGAAAAGTCAACCTGAATTGAGTAAACTAATGAAATTCTACGCCGGAATCAGCCACAAGAATCATCTAAAGATAAACTCATATTATGTAAACAATAAACCAAAGAAATCAAGCACACCTACCTATATATCCTCTGCTGAAATTGCGAATTACCTGCTAAGATTGCTATGAATATTCTCTGGTACAGCCGGCTGGTTTCCCGGTGGTCAAAGGTTTTCTTTCCGACCAGTTTCCCAATTATAGACAGAATCCTCTTCCTGGCCGGCCCAATCACACCATTGGGACAAAGTTGTACGCGTCAGGAAGGGGTGCGTATTTCCTTCGTTTGGTTTCCTCGGCCCGGTGAGACGCGAAGCCAGGAAACGACGCAGACTGAATAACTTTGGAGCAAATGTGTCCGCACAGGTAACACCGTCAAGGTCAAATAATATCTTTAATTTTGATTTATGGTTAATAAAGATATGTGAAATTTAATTGTAAAGTGAAAATCCTAGGAAAATTGATTTTTTTATCACGAATAATTAAGAGCACCTCATTGCTCATATTCTCGCTGTCGTTTTTATTAACATATTGAAAATAATTCTTTAATTTTTTGTTTAAAGGTTTTAATTGACCTCATCATCAGAGTCGAGAACATTCACGTTGTTCATTTTAACCAAAATGCAAAAAATAATTTTTTGTGGAAAAGGTTTTAAGCATCTCATCTGTGAATCGAGGACATCTTTGTTGTTGATTTTAACTAAAATGCCGAAAATAATTTTTTGTCGGAAAAGTTCTAAGGACCTCATCATCGAGAATATTCTTAATACGTCGGATTTTTAAGATTCTTGAAGGACCCCATCATTTTGAACTGTTTCCCCATTATTGACTTATTATAAGGGCAAAGGATTTTGCCAATATAGGCATAGAACGCGACATATTTGTATCTCACAATATTTTAATTATTTATAATTTAAATAGTATTTTTTTACTTAAAAAAATTAATCGAGTCACATTCAATTAATTTTTCTGTTGAAAATCATGTTATTCCATACAAATTGGAAAGGAATTACTTTATTTTTTCAAAGGTTCACTCTGCAATCACAAAAACGTATTATTCCTGCATTTAATTTAAAGACCTATGGCTCGCGATTTTCGCAACGGTGTTTCTAACAATGTTATCAGAGTTACTGCATGTTTTAGAAAAAATTGTGACATGTAAATACGGCAGAATCTGTAAAATAAATTATCGCTATGTGCAAACACTGAAATCCTTGTCTCATTTGGGCAAATCCGCAATACTCACAATTCGACTCGGAATAAATTACATTTTAATGTTAATATTCATGTCTCTCAACTATTATCTGTGCTCGGCCGTTTTGGTTGGATTTTTTCTAAGTCAGATCTTTATTTCTCCCATTCAAATATCAGTCCAGAACTATCATGCTCTCAGCGACGAAAATGATTTGTGCTGCTAATTACTTTTTTTCTTATTCCCAATTTTCAATAAATTTAACCAAATCTTTACTACGGTCAGTCTAATCATTGAAAAAATGGTTTTCAGATGTTTGTTAAAAACACTGAGTAAAGTAATCTAAAAACGCATTTCAGTACCTTGAAACGACTTTTGCCGAATACATTAATTAGTGGTATATTATGTGACAGCGCATTACGCATGGGGAACCGGTTACATTTTTTGATATTGTAGACGTTTAAATAAAAGCTTTTGGTTATCACAAATACAGTTGAATTCCTGCCATAATAAAAATCCACCGCCAAATACAGAGGGTATGATAATTTATATTTTTTTCAACTTTTTCTTTAAATAAAATACCATTTAAATCAATTGTGTATTTTATCAACTGTCTTATCTTAAACCAATTGTTGAAAATATTATTTTCATCCATGCATTTTTGGACGCATCGTATATAATTTGTATTAATTTAAAACCATTACTTCACAATCCTCAGTTCTTATATTTTAAGGCATCTGGGTGATTTATGCTTTCCAATAACCAAAGGTTTTAACTTTTCACAAGAAAGTTTTTTTAGCATAACCACTAAACCACACGCTATAATTAAAAAAATAATGCATAAAATTTTTTTTTTAAATTATTTAAAAAATGCCCCAATAAGCGGCGTCAATAATTAGTTAATTTAGTATTCTATCGTTAGAAATTTGAATAATTTCTTTGGCCAATAAATTATTAAATAAACTGCTATAAAATAGACTTTAGAAATAAAAGTGCCTCAAATTGTTCCCCAAGGCTCATTAACTTTTTCTCTCTTTTTCGGCTTTTCCTTTTAAATAAATAAATTCATTTATTCACATAGAAAGAAATAATTAAGAATGTCATATTTGATTAAACCAATACATGCTATTAAAGAGGAAATTTCGTTTTTTATCTTGAGGGGCTGTCAATATCCAAATCCTGTAACAAATATGGATATTGAACAAATGATGGCATATCAGACAGCCTCAGCAATATGTTTGCACAGACATATGTTTAGGTATTTTTTATATGGACAAATTTTTAATAAATGAAATTGTTGAAAGTATCCATTCTCTGGAGCAGGTGTTCTCAACCGGGAGCGAATCGCCTCCCTAGGGGCGAAAATTTTGTACAGGGGGGCGATAATTTTTTACAAGGGGGCGATTTTAAAATAGCACGCTGTTTTTACATTCTTGTTTGGTATCTAAGATGTCTTCTCGCTCAAATAAGAAAAGTCGTCATTATCAAAACGAATATTTAAAATATGGGTTTATTCAAAGTACTGAAGATACAAAACAGCCTTATTGTCTTATTTGTCAATGTTCTTTCTCAAATGAGGCGATGAAGCCATCACGATTACTGGATCATCTAAAACGCAAGCACCCGGATAAAATGTCAAAGCCGATTGAATATTTAAAATACAATTTTGAAAATAAGAAAACGATCAAATCGTAATTCACAAAGCCAGTACATGATGGTTATTTAACACTTATTTATATGTAGTTGTGGGTGCGCACATCGCTTCTTATAAAATTGCTGAAATTATTGCGAAAACTTCCAGTTCTCATACTATCGCAGAAAATGCAATAATTCCATCACTGGAAGTAATAATATCGGATGTAATGCATCAAGATGCTTCTAAAATTATTAAAAGTCTACCTCTTAGCAATGGTTCGATTATTACTATTATTATTTAAGCCAAACAAAATCACCGTCTTAACCATTAACTAACACGTTCAGGTGATTCGTCAAAGAATTGATGAAATGGGTGACAATGTAAAGGAAATCCTTATTGAAAGACTGAAGCGAAGTAAGTTTTCATTACAAATTGATGAAAGCGTCATTGTAGATAGTAAAGCTGTTTTAATGGGATTTAAACCCGACATAGAATATTTAGCGAGTAAACATCAATATCAAAAGTCTCACTAATAATTTTTAATAGAAATTCAATTTTTTACATTTGATTTATTATTTTATATTTTGATTTTTGAGTTATATACAAAAAACAACCAATTAAGGGACAATGCCCAAAAATTTTTAAATTGTATATGGACAAGGGGGCGATAAAATTTCAAAGGGGGGCGATAAAATATCTAAGGGGGCGATGAACAAAAAAAGGTTGAGAATGCCTGCTCTGGAGTATTAAGTTATTAAGTTTTAAGCAAGTCATATTAGCATGAAAACGATGACTAATTATTTTCATCTAAATAATAAATGAGATAAAAATTTATTATTTCATGAATCACAGTGTTAATTCAAGTTAATTCAGGAAAATATGAAGCGCTACGAGATCGATTCGTGTTCTGTCCGATTGTGGTCGAGACAACTGGAGGAATAAGTGGGAAATCGCTTCGCTTCCTAAAGAAGCTTGGACGCTTAGCCACATTAAAAAGCCACGACACACGTGAGACCCGGTGGCTTCTCCAGTTGATCTCCGTTGCTATCGTGAGAGGCAACGCAACGTCAATTATGTTGGCGGGGTCCACTTCGGACAGATGGCTTCATTAGCTAATTAGTTCCTTTTTTAACTGTTTTTGTTAATATTATAAAAATATTCAAGAAATATTACTAAACTTTTTGAAGGTTTCATTCAACACCGAGTGATGTGTCGTATTATACGAATATGTTACTTTGTCTAAATATAGTTTCCATTTTTTTTATTTTTTCCATCAGTTTTGCCATACTTTGTTTTAATGTTTGTTTAAAGCGGTCAATCACACCTTCATTCAGTTAAACTTATAAACTTGGACTGTTAAACTTTTTGATTTTATTTTTTTGCATATTTGATTCATCAGTTGTTTTTTGAATTCTTCTCCGTTGTTGGAAACTCGAAAATAAATTGTTCCGGAACATATTGATGACTGATTTTGTAAATAAAATTCTCATCCGTTTTCTGTTTGTAAAATTTGGCAATATCAAATTTGACAAAATTTTTTTTAGTTTATTTATAGCTTCTAAAATAAGTATCACCAAAAGCAGTTTTATTTTTTAAAAATTTGCAGAGTTTGAATTTGTTGTAAATGTTGATAATTGTTTGTTAAAATATTTATATTTGTTAACATCAAAAAATTCCCTCAGAATCTTTCATGTGGACTTCTTGCAGTTACATGTTAATTAGAATCGATACCTAAGTACAGTAAAGTCTCTCGAATCCGCCAATTTCGGGGATCGGCAAAATCTGGCGGATTCGAGAATTTGGCGGATTCGAGAGACTTATCGATTTTTAAATCCATTAATAATTTAAATTATTAAGCCAAAATAATTAATTAAAAACAAAAAAATCAGTAAGTTTCGACTTGTTTCTTCTTAGAGTTTGGATCATTGAAGATCCAATGTTTTCAATATACTCAAGATTTTCTATATTAAAGAATTCTTCTTGATTATAGAACTCTTTTAATTTGTTTAAAGCGATAAAAGCCTCGTTAATGGTAACAACATAGGGGTTTGTCCCAGCTTCAATTTTTTGAATTATATTAGAAAATTTTAGAGAATTGAATTTACATTTATACGATTTAATTATGCCCTGATCCATGGGCTGTAAAAAAGATGTTGTATTAGGTGGTAGAAATAACATCTCAATTTGTTTTAATTCAATCAATACCTAATGTAAATTTCATGAAATTCACCTTATGTGCAGGAGATTGATCTACAACAAACAAAATTTTTCTATCTTGTTTTCGCAATTCCATTTCCCATTTTAATAGAAATTGATTAAAAATTCTGCTATCCATCCATGCTCTCTTTGAATTTGAATATATAACATATTTTTTGATATCGAAATTCTTGAAACATCTTGGATTTTTAAACAACCCAATTAGTAAGAATGTTCGCTTATCTGTACCGTCAACATTTCTACATAACATAACAGAAACTCTGTCTTTCAGGACTTTATAGCCAGATTTAATGGTTTTACAAACACTCTTAGACGGTATCATTTTGTAAAATAAGCCAGTTTCATCGGCATTATAAACATTTTGAGCTCCGTAAAGACTGATTTTATTTTTGATTAATTCAATGAAATCTGATACTAAATTAGGGTCAAAATTTGGAGTTGCAGATTCTCCATGCATATTGCGTAATTTCAAACCATTCCTCTTTTTAAATTTAACTAACCACCCTTTGCTTCCTTTGAATTCAGTAATCCCGAGATTCAATGCAAAGGCTTTTGCTTTCTCAGTAATAATCCTATCATTTAAAATGGCTCCTTTAAGATCCATTGAATTGACCCAAGCAATAGTATTATCATCGATTTCAGCAAACTTTAAATATTGTTTGCGGGAAATGTCAGATCTTAGGTTATGAAACATAATGTTAGATCCTCTTTTACTTTTCAGATCATCAATAGATCGGCGAGAAACAGGCAAGTTGTATTTTTTTGAAAAAATCTCAGAAATTTTTAGTGAAGATAATTCATTATTTGTTTGAATAAACTTCAAAATCTCAATTTTTTGATTGTTTTTTAGTCTTGTACAGTTACGTTTCATTAATACAACAACAAAGACAGATGTAACGTGTTAATAAATTGATTATATATCAGTAAATTTAATTAAAAAAATTATTTAAAATTAGGACACATGGCGGATTCATTATAAAAAATATGGCGGATTCGAGAATTTTTTCTAGGAAAAATGGCGGATAAGAGAATTTATTAATTATAATTGGCGGATTCGAGAGTCGGCGTATTCGAGAGACTTTACTGTATATTTATTTAAAAATTTTTTTAGCGGCTCGGCAAATTTACAAATTTCCCAGTCTTTTATAATTCATTCAATAATTAAGCGTTTCGCAGTAAAAAGAAATTTACTACATTTCTTATGAAGTTTTTATATTCTCTGGCGGCATTCTTGTGAATAGCGAATTCGAGTGTTTTCATCTTAATTTCATTGTCTAAATAACTAATTAATTTGTGTTTTTAGTTATTCTAGTTCTTTGGATAAAGATTGAATTAGGAATAGAAAATATGCCGTCATCAATTATAAATTAATTCTTTTTTTATAAGTTTGTATTTTTCTAATTTAGATGTAGTTTTTACTGTGAGTTTTTCACTTAACCCAATGAATATTGTAGCACATCCCGTAAGAGCATTAACAGTAAAATTTATATTCCCACACGTGAGTTTTTCACTTTTTACATTTACAAGATATCCCCTGCAAAATCATCCCTATCCTGTGGACCAGATCTGATTCCAACAACCTTGCTAAAGCAGCTTGGTCCCATCGGAATGATGCAGTGACGAAAATTTTCAACTATTCCGTTAACCAGAATCAAATACCAAATACACTTAACCTCTCTATAATGCCACGCCGCTTATTGCCACGTCATTTTTTGGTTCTTCTTTGAATTTCTCTTTATAATGCCAAATCCCGCCACTCAGTTATTGCCACGCCAATTATGTGCCTTATCCGATATAACGCCATTCAAATTTTTAAATTATTTTACTTTTATTTAAGATTTACACCAATTTTTGCTGGCATACCATAATTTTTGACAATAAACTCAATAAACTATTTCACTAATCACGTTGTTCTGATTTCTAACAAAGTTTTCATAAAAAATAATGAAGAGTACAACATTATAAAATTTATCCTCGAAGGACAAGACCTGAACATCTCAACTTCTCGGAAGTACAAACTAAAAAAGAAGGCTGAAAAATTCGTTTTAATAGACGGAAAGGTCTATCTTCAAGATTATTTATCTAATCACAAACTTGTTATTGCCTCAACCAACAAACCTGAGATGTGGACAATTGCAGAAGATATCCACGACGCTAACCATTATGGACACAATGCACTCGAAGAATTGTGTGGAAAACGATTTTGTTTTGTTAAAAGAGATGTTATTCGTCAGGTGGTAAGAGACTGTGATATATGCCAGTCTGCAGGTCCGCTGAAACAATATGACGACGTAAGTCATATTTTTGCGGATGTACCGAATGAGAGATTTCAAATTGATCTGATTGACCTATAAAGGTATAAAATTGTGTTATTGCCAAGGTTTGAAAATGACAATGATCAATTTTCTTGGTTGTTGACTGTGATTGACGTCTAGTCGAGATATGAATTCACCGGGAACCTACTGAACAAAAGTAGAAGAGAAGTTGCCAATAAGTTAAAAGAAATTTTTATTGATCACGGGCCTTGTAAATACTTGCAGTCAGACAATGGTCCGGAGTTCAAGAATGACCATATAAGAAAACTCTGTCAAGAGTATAAAATTGTCAAAATTCATGGACGACCCAACAATCCCCAGAGTCAGGGGATAGTTGAAAGATTTAATCAGACGATCACAAGAAGTTTATACAAATTGATAACTCCGGATGATAAAAAGAGTGGATAAAACACATTCGAAAAGCTGTGTTTTTGTACAATCTGAGTGCTCATTCATGTAAATTGCATTTGTTAATTTTCTAGGCGTTAGTCCATTCCTGGAATCAACATCTTGTTGTTGAATCAGTGTTGACGAAACCGAAAAGTTTTGATATGAAGAATTTGAAGTTTCGAAAATCCCGACATTTATAATAAAGGTTTTTTATTGTTATTTATTAGTAAAGATGATGAGTGCCAGTTTAATTTGAGAGGATGAATTTGCAGTCTTCATATTATAGAAGAATGAATGGAAGATGGGAGTCCATCGATCAAATATGAGTTAGATGTTGGAGATATTGTATTCGAATTTGTTTATACTAATGGAGAAAGTGAAAAGGTTTAAAATGCGCAGCGGATCGACTGGCAATTCCCGCGCATGATGGCCAATGAGATCCTGTATGCTTTTCTCATATTGTATTCTATTTTTATTACTTAAAGGTTCGTGTACAAAAGATGGGACGAATCTTTCTCTTCGATTAAAAAAATTTGTCGAGAAATAATGTTTAATTATCATTTATTAATTGTCAATAATTGACCTTAGTTAACTTTGATGTAATAGATTATTTTTATTTTTGACAATCATTTACATTGATAGATCGCTCTCAGCACTAGATCAAAAGGTTTCAAAACATTGTTTTGAATAACAAGCAAAAAAATTTGGAAACGATTTAGGAATTATAAATTTCAAATATTCAAATGGATGAATGCATCGGTTTAATTAAAGAAGACCAAATATTGTCTACACTTCAAAGAATCAATGACAGTGATGAAGAATACATAAAAGAAAACTTTATTAAAAAAGGCCTAAAAATGAAATGGCTTATGCGTTTGAAGTTATACTGCCGGGATCGAGTTTACTCAAAGGATGTGGGAAAAAAACTTACAATATATTAAACATATTAAAAAGGAATATCGGAATTGTCTAAAAAATAGTTGTAGACAGTCAACGATTAAGGAGTTTTTTAATAAATATTTTGTGTTTAATTAATTTTAGCGGGGTCGCGTTATAATTCCACCCTGCTTATTGCCATGAAATATTTGGTTTTTTTTCGTGGCAATATAGAAAGGTTTAAGTATAGATGAAAAAATTCTCTTATACGCCCAATTCTCAAGCTGGGCTGACCTCGATTTGATAACCCCTACTCTCCCTCTTACATACATCCAACATGGTTTTAGAAGTAATTTCTCTACCTCGACACATCTTACCACATTAACCCAGTTTATAATGGAAGGTTTCCAGTTTCCAGAAAGATACTAACTCAAAAAATATTTAACCTATCCATCAACTCGAACATAAAACTTTGACTTTCGAATTTCCTCAGCGGAAGGAGAGGGGTGAATGGAATCAAATCAATCTCAAAATTTCTTCCAAATGGAGTTCCCCCCTTTCTCCTGCTCTATTCAATTTATATCTATCCGACATTCCTAACCCTGAAATGGAGAATGGCTTATTAATGCGAAATAATGAAAGTGACTAGTCCTCCTGATAAATGGCAGCCTGCAACTCAGTTTTGGTGATCGTGTCTTTCAAGTCCATGAGCCTCTCACATCGCTGTAGGGAAGCATAGTAGGAATCCCGTTCAGACTCCACTTTAAGGACATGGTTGTACAAAGTCTCATACTATTGGTTATCAACTAAACACACCTCACTCTTGACCAACTGCAGTTCACTTTTGAGAGAACCACCTCAGAATTATTGACAGCAGTCTTGAGAGAGGCCACCTCAGAATTAACAGCAGTCTTGACAGGACGTATTTCCCGACTCTGCTTGGCCACCCCAAACCACCTTCTGTGGCGGAGAGTGGTCTCCTCCCTGGAAGAGGGGTCGTAGTTCCTTAGGAATATTTTGTGGAACCTGCACAAACTCGTAGTTGTCCTGGAATCGGCCTTTCGCCAATTTCTGGATGGGCACCACTTTGTCCACGCCTGTCTTCGAAAGAGGTTTTGCAGTTCTTTCAGGTTCTGGAAATATCTCGTATTCTTGACATGCCTTGGTCTTTAGTTTCGAAGGGGAAAGGATTTCTCTCATTTAGCAATACTGTACTTGGGAATAAAAAGTCCATGAGAATGCAGTAGTGGTACCCTTTCGCTAAATCCTCCACTTTTTCTATTTGGAAAGGAATAAAGTCATTGACCCCCCACCACCTGATTTCCGACTGATGTTGTCGGTTGTCACGCTTGTACTTATCACATTCACTGCCTAGGTCGATTACAGTATCGATATTACTACCATAATAACACACCACAAGGATATGGACGGGAATGTACTATTAATGACACTTTATACAAGTTGTTGACCATTTAAATATTCTTATGAAAAAATAGAAATTATATTAAATAAATTGACAGGTTATTTGTTATGAATTAGTATTTGTTGGTTACTGGTTCATCCCATTCTCAGATATCCACTACCATCACGGTTATGACGGACATTTTCAACATGGTGACTGTCCTCTATTGGATCGACCAGTGAATCTTGTTCTTCAACCTGAACACTTTGGGGCATAACATGATTGCCATCGACAACAGACAAATCATAAGTAAATAATTCATTGAACAACTCTCTCGACTGACTTTAAATCCCGATAACATATTGAAAATGTCACAATCAATGCATATAATCAATCATATTCTCTACAATACATCCTGACCTCAGAATAATTATGAAATACAGCAAATCAATGATCGATTATTCAATATCTTTATTATGTTAATACAGTAAAACCTCTGGTGCTCGCCACCTCTGTTACTCGCCGCCTCTATTGCTCGCCACATATTTTCCAAAAAATTAAAAATTTCTAGTAAATTTTGATAAATATTCTATTGCTCGCCATTTTCTAAATCTCGCCATTAATTTTTAAAAATTTTTTTGGTTAAACTATTTTTTATATAAAATTTCAACTATACTAAAATTCAACATGCGTAAGTGGCACAAGATTGTCTTTTAATGAAAAACGTCGCATTATTGCGTACATGGAGGAGAACAAATCTCACGATGGACCTTATAGCTACATTTTTTTTTCTTCTGTTTTGAAGAAAAAAATATCTCGAAGGGCTGTAAACGATTTTAGACTTGAAAAGATAAATAATGTCTACTGATCCTATTTTCTCCAATAAGAGAGATTATCTAACTTAACTTACTCTGTTATTGACACCGAACTAAATTGGACATAAAATCCTTAAAGAACGGTTTAATTTTTGTTCGAAGGTAGATTACCTTAATATTTATTTTTTAGATTTTCTTTGTTGCTATGTTCAATGTATATGAACTGGGACGGACCAAAAAATTCCACTAATGATTGGAAAGTTCCAGAAACCTCGCTGCTTTAAAAATTTTTAAAGTCGAAAATTTTGTCGATTACTGTCATTCACCAAAAGCATGGATGACAAGTTAAATTTTAACGAATGGCTTTTTAACATGGGATAGGCATCTAAAAAACGAAAAATTCTTTTAGTTGTGGATCGATGCCCATCCCATAAACTTTCACGCTGATTAGAGTCAATTGAAGTTCTTTACCTACCTTCGAAGACTACAACAATTCTACAACCAATGGATCAGGAATCATTACATCCTTCAAAGGACATTTTAATAAACTTAAATTTGAGTTTATGTTAGAAAAAATTGAAAATGGAGAAAAACACTCGAAGCTCATAAAAATTAACCTTAAAAGACTTGGAAGGCTCACTTATGATCGGAAAGTATCGAAAACCGAGATGTTTTCAAAATTTCAAAGTCACAACAATTATTGATTATTTCCATTGCTCGCCAAATTCTATTGCTCGCCATTTTTTCTTCGGTCCCGAAAATGCGAGCACCAGAGGTTTTACTGTAGTTAGAATGATTAACCAGATCTATACTCGATTGAACACCACACCGACGTACTGCCTTAATTTAGTGTCTATTGATATACAAAGTATTTGAATTTGTTTCCAGAAAACTCAGAATTCGGCTGTAAGAATTGAAAATCTTGATAATTTATCAAGTTGTATGATATTAGATAATTCGGGTCGTTAATTCAAAGAAAACTCATATAGCCACTATCGCACAATTCTCTTATCTCGAAAATACAATTCCGGAATGTAATGAATTGATAATATCAAAGCTGATGATTCTCAAGAGATGATATTTCACGTGAATATTTATGGAAAATTAAAACCCATTTAGTCAAATCTGTCACTACCAACTGATTTGTGGGAATTCGATCGAGTTGACACAAACCTTCCGGCGGATAATGCTGTCCCGGATAACAAGTCCGACATATTTGTTTACGACAAATCGAGCAACAAAATTACACTTGTCGAGGTGAGGATCACTTCACAAAATTGTTTCAAGCAGGTCGAAGTGGCTTTATCCAAGTGAATTTATAAACCATTTAAAGTGCCCTTAAACGGGTATATTTCAAATGAATCTTTGGAAAGAGCTTTCGGATTCCGTCGAAGACTTACCAGAACATCTTTCCACGATCATTAAAATGAGATGCTTAATACTATTCACCCTTCCACAATTCTCCATGGAAGAATCACTACGACAAAACGATATTTTAAACAAAACCACTAGAAATGACAAATTAGTTTCACGTGGTTGTAGATGCATTATTCTCAAATATCCTTCGCCCACATCAACGAGAAGTTTTCCACAAATTTGAATTTCAGGGCATAAAATTCATGTTTTGATTGTGTCACTGGAGCACAACTCACAGGTTTCCGTGAATGTATAATGGCAGATGAATGATCGTTTAATTTTGCTAATTTTTAAGGGACTTGGCAAACTTTGAAATGCATTTGTCTAATTTGACTTTATCCTGTAGTTTATGGAAGTCTCGTGGTTGATAAAGTCGTGGTGGTAACTCCAAGCAGTCTCGTAAAAGTTTATTTTGTCATTATTTTTGACATAGAATTGAGAAAGGAGTTTAAAATGGGTAGATGATAAATTTGTTGTTATGACCGCCAATGGAAATGAAAAAAACTCTATCAAGTCGATTTTGAGTGATTTGATTTTAATTCATTTAAAGGAGGTTTTCTGAAGAAAGAAGTCGAATGGACCGTTATGATCATTTCATACGAGACTTTGAGATTGCATTGCAGTCTATTGAGAAGAATTGAGTCCAGTCTATTGATTTGTGATGAAGTCTCTGATTGTTTTATTACCGCTTGGGGTCATCGACTAAAAAACAACAAAGTCAGGTTTACACAACAATTGATGTGGTTGGCTATTCGAAGAAGAATTATTCTTTCTGGGACAACTGATTCAAAATGATTTTTTGGAGTATTTCTCGTTGGTTAATTCGTCAACGAAGAGATTCTTGGTGGTTTGTATTTTCATATTAAAGGATTGTGTTTGGAATTTAAGAAAAAGTTTGAAAATCCAATTTTTCGAGGACGGGATTTAGACATTACTGAAAGTCAAAGATTAAAGGGAGATCAAAAACTGGCTGAACTGATCTCTATAGTGAATCTTTACATAATTCGAAGGACAAGCATTCCCTCTCACATTATTTTCCTATGAAAAGTCCAATGAGCTTTGTTTTTATGTTTAAGGAGAATACGTGGTCTGTTGTGCTCTTACAAATCAGCAAATACAGTTATATTCCTCATTATTGAATGATCGAGAATTGGATTTGTTGGTTTGATTTCTTCTTCTTTAAAGAAGTTGTGCAATCGTAAGGTTGGTTGGGCCAATTTAAATTCTGCCTTGAAGGGACTGTGGATAGCGCATAGTTCTGGTTTGTTGCTGCATTTAAGATAAAGGCAGTTCAGAGTGTTTAGATTGCCTGTTGAGAATAGTAAAATCATTGAGAATAATAAAAGCGGTCTAAGCTTGTTGGTGAGTTTAGTAATTCTTCTGTACTTGTTGTGTAAGTATGGTAAAATATATTTGTCTTCATGTTGAGTAGAAGGCCGGGGACTGTGAATATTACAGAGACAGCTCATAAGAAGGCATTAAGTGATTGTGTGGTCGACCCAAGAGGACGCTGAGAGACATTTTAGTTTGGATTTTTCGTGAAATATCAACCCCTCTCTCGGACTCATTTAGATACACGCACGACAAGTGGATGATTATCAGTGGTTAGACTTAATTGTCGGATATATGTGGGTGGAATTCAACATACTCCGCCGTGTGAGGACAGTAATTGTGCTTCTGATCTGTCTCAATTAATATCATTGCAGTGATCCAAGGAATGTTTTTGATGTTGTTCTTCAAAGGGTTTTCTCTACACTCAAGGATGGAATTACATTTGTATTTTGGCATTTTTTTCTCATAATAGACAGAGAATTACCTTCTAATTACGCTCTGTTCCTTTTTGAGAGTAATTTAAATGTATAGAATTCGATCTGACGGTTTATTTCCGACATATTTCATTTTTATTCCACTATGAATATAAGACTTAGGGCTGGTTAATTGTTTCTTTCGCACTCTTTTGATGCCCTGGCAACTTATTTCTAGATAAGCAGTATCAACCTAATTCATAAAGCTCTGGAAAATCTGGTTTCCCTCAGTTCTAGAACCGACGAGTTGTACGCTTCGAGAAGCGCTTGTTTTGGACGTCACCTATGCCGACTCTTTCGCCAAGGGAGTTTGAATTCCACGTACACGCAATGGTTTATTTAGTTTATTTGGCGCAGCTGTGAAGTAATGTTTGCGGCTGCATTTATCCATTTGATTTGTCAGTATATTTGTACCCAGTATGTTCTCACCGACTTATCTGCCTTGTTGTGTGGTCTGTTGGGTGACAAAGAAAAGTACAGAAGAGGGGAAATAATAAGAGTGATTAATGCGCTTGCTCTCAGTCGATTTACTTCCTCTTCAAGCCAGAGCTGGACTCTGCGGTCATTCTCAGTTCGATGGGCACACTCGGCAAAGCTTGTTCCATTTATGAACCAAGCCATTAGGCATTCTTCCGGCTGGATTATTCCAAACGTATCTTCTGCACGCATATTCTCCAATGTTCTCCACATAACCACCGACTGAATGTAAGCTTTTGTGAGTCCTTCAGGAACAGTTGAGTCCACAGCCAGATTAGTTTCTACTCACCACCTTTACTCTCACCTTGACTAATATTGGACAAGTCCTAACAACTCCTATTGCCCTATTCGTAATACAATCTGTTAATTGGAAACGTGAGACATGTTAGAGAGTAGGTTAATATCGCTCGAGCAACATGGCATGTCCCTACAATGAGAAAGTGGCTTACTTGTTCCCCCCGCAGCACAGAAGAGAGCAAAGCGAAGGTGCCGTCCTCGTCAATCAATCTGTTGGCGGCATGTGCAAGCAATCTGACTCCGGTGGCCCCGAACGGTGTCCAATGGAGAGGGAGCCCCCCCACAAATTCAATTTATCAATGGGGATATTTCCAACCTACATGAGAAGAAAGACTACATTGGACATGTTGTGGGCTCTCCGACAGAAATAATCGGAAGAGAGTGTCCTTAAGATTGGCGAGAACTTGTCCCTAAGGGTGATGTGAATGTGTACAGCAAAGGCCTCGTGTATCTCAAAAACGTCAATGTCGGCCATTGGAGTCGTGTTGAGTGGAGGAGGCGTGGAATGGAGTAGGCGGGTCTAGAGTGAGTGAGTGGAGGAACCCCATCAACAACTCGTCTTTGGGGTCCTGTGCAGAAAAAGTATATTGGCGGAGATATGCTTTGGGAGTGAGTCCGAGTTGCAATGCCCTGTCCTCTGCCATGAGAGACAGGCGAGGCCCCGTCGGTGAGAAAGGAGGAGTTGGCAGGAGTGACAGTGCCGTGTGGCCTGACGAAGGAGGGGGGGAGAGTGGCCAGTTGTTCGAGTGGGGTCACTCTGACTCCATTGTCACAGGTGTGAGTGTGGACTTGGCTATAAGACATGGGGAGATGGACATACTCTGATACGCGTGCACGTCCGTCAGTTGCCCTCTCCGCCTGTGCCTTAGCTGCGAGTGAGTGGGAACGGTGGGCGTACCAGTCCTACAACACGACAGCAGTCCTCACCTGCTCCTCCCTCGATATGGAAAAGGCTGCAGCCAGTCGATCTGCCGAGTGTCCCATGGTCTCCCCTGTGGAGAACTCGGCCACCCCCGGCAGCTACCATATCACACTCGTCCCCACCTCTGGACTGAGCACTTGAGTGGGGTCCAGTAGCCTCACAGCCATCACAGCGCCCTCATATATTTGTTCTTGGCCTGGTTCATGGCCAGCATGTGTTCCTCAGAGTCCGGTTGTAGCGAATGGGCACGTCCGACATAATATCCACTCCCCCGGCCACCACTGCTTTATACGCCCCACTCCTTATCAGTTCCCCCATGCTCGCCACTGCCTGGTTCGACGATATGCACGCCATTGACACTGTGTGCCCCGGCACTGACAGTCCTCCCCCCAGCACACACTACTACTCTCACACCTCACACCACTTCTCGCGCTATGTTGTGCGTTCTCGGTTCTTGCACTACTGTCCCCACGCACACGTACTCGATCACCTCTAACACTTTACCCACACACCTGCCTTTTCCTATTCCTGTCTTCTTCAACACGTTCCTTATCGCCGCGCTCTGTAGTTCATGTCCCATTGTGTCTCTCAAGTCTGTCCCCGCCCTGCAGAACGGAGTCCGTGCACTGTCTATCAGTACTACGTTCCCTGTCCCCACTTTCCTCACCAATTCACGATGCACACAACGTGTCCACAACACACTCATTGCTATATATTTTATTGTCATTAAAAGTTCAAGTGGATAACCACTCTAATTACAATAAGAATAAAATGAGTGTGTTAAAGCTTAGGAAAAGTGGTTAGTATATTAAATTTGTCGACTACTATCGTCTTCCAAAGATCTTATCTTTTAACATTTTGATTTTCTCCCACAGCATTGAAAATATCCCAAAAATTCGTTTTTCTTTGACAGTTGGTTTATCCTCAATCTCATCTTGAATCTAAGATGATAAGTACGGAATCATGCCATGTTCGAACAGGCCATTGCAATGCATGCGATCAGAATGAGATACTTCATTTCCCTCGCATGTTCTAACGATGTTATAAATGCACAATGTTCACATTTGTTACACATCTGTCCATAATTTATAACTCTAATTAGCTTGTACACTCGGCACTGACTAATTCAGCCTGTTACACTCAATAAAAGAGACTCCTCATTATCATTCACTATTCAATGTGCGCATTCTTCACAGCGTGCACATTTATTCACAACGGTTATATTTGAGTTGTCTTCCTGCATATTCCACCATCTAAGATTGTATATCAGGTGCATCTTTATTACCGTTTGTTTTGTTTCATCACGTCTTTTTTTGGGTAAAAAAACTGTCGACATTTTATTTGTAAAACCTGGGCGTTTATTTCAGGAAAAAATTGGAACAGAAAATTACCTTGATGTGGTGAGAGATATCGCTATCCGCTTTGATTTCTTAATACAAGTAATTAATTTATCAAGTTCGTTAAAAAGATAATAAACAACAGAAAATATAGGAACAAATAAGATTGTTAGACGAATTAGGTTAGTTATATTCCTCGTGGCAATGACTTTCGGAAGATTCCGAACTTCCTCTACCAAGTGCTGTTATTTTTTTCATGAGTGGTCCAAAAATTTTCCCCAGAAAACTTAAAGCTCGTTTGTCCTTGAGAGATTGTGTGTCGTCAGTCTTGTTTTGTATCTAAAAATAAATAACGAATCCTGCCATGTTGGAGCATGCGAGTGCAACATATGCAATAAACAGGAAATACTTCATTAGTGTCATGTTTCTCATCATGTTATATACACTGTAATAGACATCTGCCCATAATTAGCATCCTTTCGTTACTCCTGCGCCATTTCTGTGCCAATAGACAATTCGGAAAACATCAATTTACTAAATTAGCAGTCATTTCTTCTAACAAGTTTATCAATGAGAAAAAGGAAAAGCAAGAACTTTTGTCGACCTGAACCAAGTATGTAGCCACAATATTAAACCAATAATATTGATCGTTGATTCTTTGTTTTTGTATAGATTATAATGAATTGAGGTGAATTTGTTAAATAAGTTGTAGAACTGTTCACATAGCTATAAAATTAAGTATAGTCGTGCTGCACCATGTCTTCCTTTAAATGCAGCCATACTCATTAATTCCTCATTTATGTCTAAATCATGAGTGATAGTTTTCAATCTACGACAACATCCACAATTGTGACATCCTCTCGATGTCCGTGACATTTACTACTCCCGTCATGTTGGCCTATAGATAAAGGGCAGAGTCCGTTAAATATAATTTATTGGAATCATATCGATTGGTTATTCTGAAAAGAAATTTTGACTATGTTGCAATTTAGAATTTTGTCTTTGATTTCATAACTACAAAATCATTGTTGAAAGTTTTAGTTATAAAACTGCAGAAAAGAACGCAGCAAATGACAGATCAGAAAATAAACAATTTCACATAATAAGACAGAATAGGGTTCCCAAGCAAACAAGGAAAATAAATGTCAATGACTAAACAAACTTCAAAATACGACGCCATTCGATATTTACTCAAATTAATTAAATGGTTAATTTCCCGGGGTTAACTATAATCATTGTTCAAAATATTGTCTGTGGAATATAGACAACTGTAGTGACATCCACGCGAATAATAATTTTATTATGTCAAATTTTAGAATGGTATGTGGTTCTTTCTCTTCAGCTATTTGGGATATGAACATCTGATTTTTAAAAAAAAAATTTGATGATCGGAAATACCCAGATTTCTAATTGATTGGCTTAAAACTATGATTATTTGGCAAGCGGAGAATGAAGGAGACAAACAAGACAACAAATTAGTAATTTTTATCAAATTCAGCCCATTTGTTTTCTCGTCGAATCTAGGAATGGAAGGGAGGGGTGACTTGTTCTTCCTCCTCGGGAGTAAAGTCATTTTTAATATTAAAGTGTCTTCTTATTTCCTCGGCCGTCTTGCCCTTGATCATATTGGCAGTGTACTTGTAGCACGTCGTCAGGAGAGGCTGAATATCCAAGTAATTGGCAGCCTGTCGTCAGCCACACAAAATACCAAAATTAGTCGAAACAGCGTGGATTGGTCTACTTTGAGGAATTCCAGGTCGTAGGGGATTATATCGTCAGTCCTCGTCGACCGACTCGTGGCCTCCGACTGCACTGGGTCGTCCTTGTGATACGTACACCAGTTTATGATCTAGCTATATCCCCCTTCACCTACTCGACGCAGAATTCCTGCCGTCACATTTGGCAGAGGAAGGGCTGCCTCGTCCTCACTCATCATCCCCAGGTCTAGTGGGGTCAGCCAGGGGACTACCATCCAACATCCGCTTGAGCATGTTCGACACGCATATTACGTCATAGGGTACGTGGAATATCTCACCGTCACAACTTTTCAGTCGCACAATCGACATATCACCAGGACTATATTATTTATTCCATTTAAATAAACACACAACACACAATTTATAAAATCTTTAGACACCATTAATTTGTTTTGTCTTCAGGAGAAGATTGTATTAAAGAATCAAATACTTGACAAAAGTCAATGGAAAGAACCACTATTAATTACGGATATAATTACTCTGAAAAAGTCAATTAAAGTTGATTTTCGTCGTTCATTCTTTATTTTGAATGTCTTCTTCACATGGATTGGATATAGGCTTCTGCCATAATAAAGTCTTTCTCAGAACGACGGATTGGATATAGGCTTCTGCCATAATAAAGTCTTTCTCAGAACGACGGATTGGATATAGGCTTCTGCCATAATAAAGTCTTTCTCAGAACGACGGATTGGATATAGGCTCTACAGAAGGTTCAATCTTAGGAGAATACATGTGATGTCTGTAGTACCGACAAGTCGCCTTGTGACTTTTCAGCTTCCGCTTGTATCAATAAAGCCTGTGACTTGTCTATTCCATAGATTTTACATAGGTGTAGATGGATACATTTGACTATTTCATTATGGTTCCGTAAGTCATGATTGTTTTCCATTTTTCCACACCTTGCTCGTAGGTCATTCAAGAGGACTTGATCGGGTCCACTTTAGGGACACTTAGGCATTTGTTCCTGAATCTAGACTCTGCGTTGACATGAATCTGGCCATCGGTGCATTATACGTGGGCCCTAAGAGGGTGAGTTTGATGTAAAAAATACTACAAATTACAAAAACGGAAATTGAATAACTAATAATTACGTGTTCTTTTCAGAGTTAAACTTTATTGCTAATATATGTTACTTTGCACTTATTTTCCGAAGCGTGGTGACAACAATATTTTTTTAGATTAAATGATATAAATATTCAACTTTTTAAGCATAAAACCATAAATCGCTCCAACCAAATTCGAAATAACAATGAAGATTGAAATCACTTGCACCGCAAAAAACAAAATAACTGCTAATTCGGTAGTTATGTCACCAGGGAGGATTGATATACAAAAAAAAATTGGCGATGTCGGACTCGCAACCGTTGGCGATCCCCACCCCGAGTTGGTAAGGAGCAAATTCTGAGCTGAGGTGGGGGCATACACTCTTTGCTGCCAATTTAGCATTCAATTGGCGGAAGTAGTTTCCAATTGCTATAGCCAAGATTAATTGATTTTAAATAACCTTTTTCAATAATCTGGTTATTATTGGATCCTTGCTCTCTCTAAAGGTGAGAATTACTGACATTCAAAACTGTTTTGTAATAAAAATAAAGTTTTTTTCATTAATTATTATTAATTATCTTATTTTTAAAATGGTAAACCTAATACCTAATAAATTAAGACACGTGTGAGCACGCTGTTGATTTACTTGTGGTGCTCTCTTAATTATTTGCTACACTTTATTTTTTTATCTTAATTGGATTCAGAAGGAATAATTCAAGATGTATTTTCTTTTAATGATTTAATTATCTGAAAGTTCATCATTTTTGTAATATTTTTTGATTTTATTCCTTTAATCTCCTTTTTTTACTTATTTATACTTTTTGTGATATTTTTCGAGCTTGTTTCTTTAATCTCCTTTTTTATTATTTATATTTTTTGTGATATTTTTCGATTTTTTTTCTTTTAATCTCCTTTTTTACTTATTTATACTTTTGTGATATTTGAATCTTATATAATTTTGCTAACAATTCGAAATATTATGTCGCGAGCCGAGCGACCGAGCTCTAGACGCGACCAATCAAATTTACTCAATCAATGTCAAAATAACTTATTTTATTGATAGATCAAGGACAATTATTATTTCTGACTGTTATCTAACTTCTTGAGTCGTTTGGCATGTACTTTCATTACTGATCCATCACTATTTTCCACATTGACAAAGTTGTTAGACAATTTTGCAACAATAGTGAATGGATCCCCGTATGGATGTTCAAACCTGGTTAATCTCAAGGAAGGATTCGTCCCATAATCTTTTTGAATGCGAACCTTTTAAGTAATTATAAAATACTAGCTCGCTTCGCTCACCGCGACCTAGCTCCTGCGGAGGGCCTGTTTCATCAAACAACTATAAGTTTATGTAGATGTATAAAACTACCTGGTTTAATGTAACCCTATTCTATCGCCTATTTTGTTCTTTTCTGAAATTCCTCATATCATCGGTCTCTTGCCTCCTTCTTATAGTTGCTCTTAATCTGTTGCATTCTTGTCGATGTTCCTTTTGATCTTGTGACTCGGATGCCCTTTTCATAGCCATTCGCAATCTATTCTTTTCTCGTCTAAAATTTGAGATCGAAAACGTCTCATTTGAACTATTTACTTTAATTTTAAATTTATTATCTAGACTAACACTTATATCATCTAAACTATATCGTATAAAATTATTATTTTCTACACTAACTTTTTTACGTTTCGTGCTACATAAATTATCTAAAACCTGTGTATTTTCCAAATATTCTTTGTTTCTCAATAGGTAATCCGTTTCCATACACTAAAAATAAATCTAATATTAATACCTCTTTACTTAACTTATTTTCATCGAGACGAATCGATTGATTATCTTCTGACAACTGATGACTAATCTTATTTTCCCTGACATTACATAAGCCTACACTACCTACATTTCCTGCACCTTTTTAATTTCCTTTTTTTTTCTTTTTTTGTTTTTTTATTTTTAATTTTTTTTTTTTTTTTTTTTATTTTTTTTATCTTTATTTTTTTGTTTTTTCTTTTAATTTTTTTATATTTTTCTTTTTTTGGTTTTTAATTTTTTTTTCGAAATAGAAAAGATAATGGAACAGGAAGTCAGCTGCTAGCCGCAGAGAGAATAGAGAAACTGTTCCCCCTGAGTACGGCTATTGAGACGCGCTCAAAAAGCCGATTGACCTCGCGGGGGTCGTATCTAATCCTCCCGAGGTGACGGCCTCTCTCGGTGAGAAAACGTAGCGTGGCTGGGCCGAATGTGCCTGATGTTTAGACTGAAACAGGCACAAAGAGGAATCTGTCGGCGAGCGAGGCGTACTTGTCTTTCTTCCGGGTCTCTGCCCTCCTCGCCGCTGTGGCAGCTTCGATCGCGGACGCGAGAAGGCATGTTGACGCAAAAGTGTCAGAGCATGTCGCGTCCCAGACGATCGCTTTGCCGCACTTGAACGGGAAGAGCGAGACGCCGTCCGGCCTCATGCCATCGCCCCTGTTAAGGCCAAAGGGCTCCAGCTGGCACGGGATGCCGGTTGCCTCGAGCAGACGCTTTATTATGGAATTAAGCTGTCCGTGCCTGGGGAACCTCCCAGGGCATTTGCGGCAGGAGAGCGGGTGTAGACCTTTGCGGCCCCGTGCCTGATAGGCAGGATAGCCTGTTTCCAGCCCATTTCGTCAAAATGTACGTTTGAGATTTGAACGAGAGTATTCCTGAGCAGCGAATCGAATTCTCCGACTGCATCCGGGAATCGGATACAGGGAGAAGTGCGTACTCCAAACGAGGAAAGGCATTTCTTAATTGTTTTAAGTCTTGAGATGTGTACATTTTCTACAATCTCACCATTTTCCCCCTTTAAAAAATACTGATCGTTTTTCACACTGATGATCTTGTGTTTGCTGGAATCAATTCCGTCGTATAACGGATATCTTGGCCGATTGGTGTCATTATCTGTACGTAGAAGTACAAGATCGCCTTCTGATGGCCTATCTTCATCGTTTTTCCATTTTCTTTTTTTATTCATTTTTATACCGCAAGAGACAATGTTTTTGAAAGCTTCCTTTCTCTTTTTCTCAAGTTCGTCATCACTGTCATTTCCAAATCCTCTTTTTCTGTATCATCACTAGGGCAACCAGAAATATGACCTTAAAAAAGTTAAATATGACCGTAAAAAATATGACTTTAAAATTCTAAAATATAACTTAAAAATATTAAATTTCTGTTTATTGATTTCCGTTTCATCAACAAGTATGAATATATCTTTTCCAGAAATAATTGTTTTAAGCATTTCAATCAATTGATATTGCAAATCTGGAACTATATTTCTGCACCAACTTTCGCTGGGAACAGTAAATCCGAGATTATTAAAAAAGTTAATAAAGTGTTCATTTCTTATTTTATAAAGAGGTATATTCCCCTTCGTCATCATTTCGACTAAGCAAATTCCTAAATTTTTCTTTGCTTCAAGTTTCAGAAGAGTTGCGTTTGAAATTTTGTCTGTTCCTTTTTATGCCGGGTAGTTTCCCTGTGCTGCACCACATTAAACGTTTTCGTAAAATTAACAAAAACTGAGCATTTCAAACAAAATAAACGTCCAGCTGAATCAATCTGAAATTCAGACGGGTATCGTTTAATTATTTTATTTAACTTTTGATTGTTATATTGCTTTTGTTTCGGCGTGTAAAAATCTATAATATTTAAGCGGCCAACTACCAAAACGTGTGAAAACGTGTTATTGTCAAAATTTAAACAAAGATTAATAAAAATATATGATTTAATAAATATAAATATGACCTAACAAAAAAAATATGACCTAAAAAATAATATGACCTAACGGCATAAAATATGACCTATAAGACCTAAAAAAATTAATAAAACTATTAAAAAATATAATAATAGTTTATTAATTATAGAAATAACATCAATATGACCAATAAAAAATAATATGACTTATATGCCCCATAAGCTCTTTTCGATGTGTTTCACTGACTGAATTGCAATTCTTGATTCCCATAAACAGAAAGAAAGGTATCTGCCTTGTCGTCGAGTGAATAGTGTAATTATAATCCTCGACAATATCTTTGATAATATTGACATAACGTCCAAAACAATTTTTTGATTCACTGGTGGAGGAAATCCAACCTTTTACACTCTTATTAAATCTAAAATTAATTAATGCAGAAAACACCTTTCTATTTGTCCCTGTACCCAAGGGGCCCGTCATTGGACTTGAATTTGTCCTCTTCATTGGACTTGAATTCTCTGATAATTTCCAATTCTTCCATAGAAAGTGTCACCTAACGCATTAAATCACGCTGCTTTAAATTTAATTATTTTATCAGTTTTAATAAAAATTTATACATACCCGTGATTCCCGATTCAAGCGAGGGAGATACTACTGAAAGGTTCGATCCTGCCCACATGAACGGCCTGAGACGACGATGTCCCAGGGTCTGAGATCTAGAAGTCCTTTTTCGGTGGGCATTAAGTGCCTCCTGAGCGTTGCCATATCCGATTGGAAGTTCCAACTGACATGGTGGACCCCATACGCCACGCTAAGACCGGAAGGAAGGTAAGAGATCCCCATTTTTCAACTGTGTCGTGCCAGAAGTACTCGTTGCCTCACGGGCAGGGGAACGATAACGAGAATTGACCCCCGGATGAAAACTAGCCTCCTTCGGAATCGAACTCACGACTGTCCAGATCCATTATCCATAGCTTAGTCTTCAGACAAGGGGGCGGATTCATGTTAAGAAAATATGGACAATACTATACCTTTCCAAGTTCAATATGGGATTTCCAAGTTCAAAGTGGGAATTTCCAAATTCAATATGGGATTTCCAAGTTAATTTTGAAATATTTGAAAAAAATGATGACTCATTTATATCAAACGAAAAAATTAAAATGTTACGTCCTTGTAATTTAATAAAGAAGGCAATAGTCCTTGGATTCTGGCTATTAACTTAGCACAAATCTTTGGAGTAACTTCGTCCATAGATTGTTTAATTATCATATCTATTTTCATTTATACCAGAAAAAAAAGAGAATAAAATAGTTATTAACTTACTAAATTCCCGGCCTCGTAAATGGAAACACAGTTTCCACGTACTATAGCCAAGGAAATCCTTTCGAGAAGCCACTTGGACTCGCGTGGGTCTCCCCGTTTATGGGAAATCATGCGGCCAAGCTTTTTCAAAAAGGAATGACGACGGAAGTCTCGACGGCGATAGGAGTGAACAGATATCGTTCAGAGAGCTCCTTGTACTTTCCGATCTTCATCTTCTCGGTTTTGCGAGAGACTGAGCCAGCCTCGACAGCTGAAGAAGGAAGATTAAGCTCCGAGAAAGTGTCTGAACACGTCGCATCCCATATCAGAGACTTGTCGAACTCAAACGGGAAAGTCGATAGATAGTCGATTGTTTAATTAAATCCTCCAATCTCTGTTTCCGAAATTCTGTTTTTGACAAGTCAGGTTCATTTCCATCTAAGATATTCCCAAGATTTTCAGCCATTTTTCTTTTTACAAAAGCTTTCATTTTAGACCATATTTGTTCGATTGGATTTAACATTGGACTGTAAGGTGCAAGTCGAAGTATTTTGTTTTCTGTGAATTCATTTTCTTCAAGTATTTTT
>NW_021833417.1:0-130018 GCF_006345805.1 Octopus sinensis | reverse complement strand
CGGGCATTCGGTCGACGTGAAAATGCTCTTTTCATATCTGGAAAGATTCCTTTATATGCGCAGAAGTAAACTCAAGCCTATTTTGTGTGCCTTCGCTGTCGCCGGGTTCTCCCCTGATGGCTCAAAGTATGTTTCCTCGACATGACAAGGTTTTTGGGGATGGTCAACGAACGAGGAGTCTCCTTTGAAAATGACGTGGTCGACACTGCTTTTGCCCGCCAAATGTCCGAATCCATTTTGCGCCAAGTTCCCAATTTCCCGAATGGATCGGAGGAGGATGTGAAGAAGGCAATCGAGACGTGCTACAAAGCATTGAGTGCACGATGTTCTCTCTATGTCCCCAAGGTTGGTGTCCACTGATTAGTGCAGTATTACTTGACTGTGGTCACTCCGGGTGTGTCCAGACAAGAGGGACCCTTCGTTGTGTCTGCAGACTCGCTAAATTTGATTGGCGACGATTATGGATCCTTTAATAATTAAAACTATTCGAGTTTCAGTAAATTGGCGTTTCTTGTTTATTTTTGTGTTTTATAAGAAAAGCTTTATTTAAAGATTAGGGAAAAATCATTTTCGAAATGCTCTTCTTTTTGTTCAACTTGATATTTGACATGTTTAACTTTTAATGGGATAAATGAAATAATTTTTCCTGTCTTGACGTTTTTCCTACCCATAAATAAATTACATCACAACAATTTCATGACCAAACTTTTCAAAATGTGCCTTGTCCTGCCACAGTATTCCTCAGACGTTGCAATAGATTTGTTTCAGTCAGAAAACACACCTACTTCTACTGTTCTCTTTAGCTAAATTCAATTTCTCAAGGTTTCTAAAAACCCTCTACTCAAAGGACGACGAAAACCACCCAAAATTCTTACATCTTTGCAGTGGGTAAAAGTATGAATCTTCCAAAAAACATTTCATGCTTTCTATTTCATTCCTCTTTTTTCCCAACAAGTTTTTTATAAAATTTACTAATTTCTTGATTTCAGACCATTAAAATATCGGACAAATTAAGAAATAAAACTGCATATGAAAGCAATTGCTTGCACCAGTCCATTACATTAATAATCGAATGGCAGGACTATAATTAAACGGAATAGCACTTCCCCCGGCAGATATTATTAACAATGCCATCAAAGTCCGGATGTAAATACAAATGGTGATCTGCCCCATTCAATGTCTGCAAATTCCAGAAAACCACTCACGTATAATGTAATATTATAATCCGGCGATTGAGCCATAATTTTAACTGAAACTCGACTAATCCCAGACATATCCCCATAGATAAAGGCTGCACTAAATTTATCTTTATATGCCTCGATTCTCCCCGCTAATGGATTGAGAGCATAGTTATAGAGCGTCGTCAGTCCATGAAATGCATATTCCCCACTAAAATAAAGCCACGGAAGGAAACCATGGGTTGGAATGCCCGTTAGACATGCATATATATTCTCCCATTCGAGGATAACCCGCTTGCTCAAAATTTGTAATTAATCTTGGCCGAGAGTAATTCAATATGTAATTTCCTAAATTGTTTCGTAAGTATTTTTCATGAGCAACCGAAAATACCAAAAATTCTTAAAAGTGACATCGAGTTGACGTAATTGTACATAAATCTGGTGACCAGAGAAGGCCGAGGCTTGATTTCGTCGTCGCTTGGTCTGGAATCAAATCCCCACGGATCAGCCAAGATCAGTTCGGCCACTCTATTCGGATATTTGACCCAATACAGAGTAGCCTAGACTATTACTTTCGAAATAAACAAGATAGCCACCAAAGCTGTGACCAAGCAAATGAAATCTTTCCAATTTGAGGGCACATGTCCATTCATGAATTGTGGAGATAAAAAAACTCTCAATCTCATGTGGGTCAGCTGGGAAATCACATCTACTGCTCGATCCGAAGCCGATCAGATCAAAAGCATACACCGGACGGTCGAATGATAAATTGTCAAAGTTTGAGGCCCAAATTCCGATTGAACCGGCATAGCCATGTACAAGTACGAGGGGAATGTTCGGATTTGTTTCGTTGAAGGAGACAGTCCAAATTTTATTGCCGTTCTTGAGTTCTATAAAAAATCGTCGAGAAGGAGATTTTAGTTCTGAATAATTTATCAATTATAAAATGACTCGAAAAAATTATTTTATCTTCTAATAATTCAATGTCGTCAAACCCCCATGAGGAATACCACATTGATTTTGCTAGAATTAATTTTTATACATTAATCAAACAAATTAATAAATTAACTCACTCGTTTTAAGTTTTATTTAACAAAGACACGGTAAAAACAAAACAAATTAATCACGTTATCCTGACGCACTTCACAAGCGACCTTATCTTCACTCGGTATTGTCCCCACACGCCACCCAAGACTGCAAATGATACATGAATATGTACTTGTAATTGCAAATTACTGACCATCTGAGTTACCGAAGACTATCTCATGTTTAGAATACTTCCTTTTGGCTCTGAAATATGTTTGATGAAGCAATAACCCATATCTTGATTCTCTCTCGATTTCAGAGTGGTTATGTACTGGGGCGCTTATTTAATCTTTCAATTAGATAACCAGTCTGCTCGAATGATTATCGTCTTATCTGTTGATGACTTTTTTGTAAGTGAATGCGATTCTGTTTACAAAAACTAGTTAGGAATTTGAAGGAATTGTCAGAGAGTTAAGAATCAGGTATTGGTTAACAAATACTGATCGAGACCCTATCGAAATTCACTGACAACGATTTATGTGGATGTGAAAAATCCCAGTGACTCGGTTGACCTATTTTAGTATTTTCGAAGGAACAAACATAAAAATTGTATATATCATCATATATATAATTGGTGTTAGCTTTATTTTTATTTCCCGTAATTATATCCCCTACTATCGCAGTAAGGAAAATTTAATTGTTTAATACAGTCGGGATATTTATTTGAATTATTCGAATTAACAAAGTTGTGTTTTCGGTCATTCTAAATTGGTAACATGAAATTTACTTTGAAATGGTAACGACTATATCGAATGAAAATAAAAAGAAAAAAAATTGAAAAAAATATTCCAAGTGATGTTGTAACAAGAATAAATACATAACTTGAAAACTTGTTTTTTAGAAATTTTATAATCCCGGGCGAGACTGCATTTTCTGTAATATTAACACAAATAATTTTTGAGCGAAATAATTTGTTTGTAATTTTGCACTCTAATTCAAAACATTTGGTCATATTAAATATAGTATTCTCATTATCTAAGATATTGAGAATTACGAATGTGGTATTTGTCAATTTTTGAATAACAATTTGACTTGAAGAAAAAATTCTACATCGGGCAGAAGCATGAGAATTGCTATCAATTACTACATAGCCAAGAATAGTTCCATTTGCTGATTTTCTGGAAACACTAAACTTTTCCTTTTCGAGAAAGATGTTTATATAATTTTCAAAACCAAAGGAATTTTCTGTTTTCCTTGTAATTCGCTCGAATTTAATATATATTTCACAATAGTCACACATAATTCCACAACAAACACTTGCATTAAGCATCAAAAGTTTTCCAGAATTAAAAAAGTGTCCCATTTCATCAATATAACCATAAACTGTTCCGTTTACTGGATCAATTTTAAAAACCGTATTTCCAATGATCTTGTAAGCCAAAATCTGTGATTTGTATTCTTCTTTCCCACGGAAACTTGAATTTCTGACTGCAGCCAGTTTTGTAATTATAAATGGATTAGAATCTGTTTTGTTTTTTACTGAAATTCTTAATTTTTTGTATTCAAAAATTGGCTTCGAGCAAATAACTGTTTTTTTAAAAATGAGATGTACAAAAAGTCGTCCCTTTAAAGGGGGATATCCCCAATCCAAACACTGAATAGTTACAAGTTTCGAATTAGAGTATGTTAAATTAACATAAACCTTAAGTTTAAGGTTATATTGTCCCGAATTCATTTTAGTTACCAAAATTGATGTCCAATTTTCTGAATTTTCCAGAAAACATGTTCTAATGCCAAATTTAGGACTGTCGTAGTCATAAGGAGAAGGGAGTTGTATCAAAACGTCATTCACTAAGTCTTCAATTTCATGCGAAATGTAATTTGGGTAAAAAGTTGGAGCATTGTTATTAACATCACATATATTGATTTGTATCACATAGACTCTGAACTCCTGTTTTGAAATAGAACTTGCTTTAAATTCTACAACACATTTTTTTTGTCCACGGCACCGAATTATACTTTCACGTAAAATGATTGAAGCTGTTGTAATAATTCCAGTTGTTTTGTTTATAATAAAATAACTGCTCTCAATATTATTTGTCAGTTTATAAAATTTCATGACGTTTCCTGATTGTTTGTTAGATTGGCTGGAAATGGCTCCAACGAATGTTGCCGGTTTAGATTCTTCAGGAATTTGAAAATATAAATAATTTTTGAATCCCATGCTTGAGTAGAAAACCAGGAAAATTGTTATTTTCATTTCTAAAATAAGCAAAAAATTAATAATTATAAATAAACGTCAACTAATGCCATTATCAAAATTGAATACTTATCAGCTGTGAAAAAAAATCTATATTTATTGGCACCTATAGAATTATTTTACTAATACATAATTTTCTAAACTAGTATTGCACAAAACTAAACTATTGCGAGGCCAAATATATTTAAATACAAAGATATTAATAAACATGAATAATCTAATTAATGTGATTCTTATAATCAATGAATAATGATAATTACCAAATATTGTTGGAGGTAACAGTCACTATACTTGTGAATACGCAATTTTAATAAATTAACTCAATAAAAACGATATGTTTGTCGCATTTGTCATAATACTTGAGACAAAATATAAGTTGATAACATATGGCCAATAACTAATTTTTATTTATTATAACAAGAAAACTAGTCATTACATCGGGAAAGAGTCATAAAGAAAAAACTATTAAAAGGCTGTTAAATATGAAAGAAATACGTACTTGGTTCAAATTTGTGCTCATCTGAATTTTCTTACTTTTACTAGACTTTATTATGTTTGATAGCTCTATCTACAAATAAATTTACCGTCTCATCAGTGGGATTCATACATTGATATTGTTAATTTTGTTCGTAATGTTAATTTATTAAAACTCAAAAATGATAAATAATCAATTTCAAGCATATTTAAACCTTCAAAAACTTAAGTGGATAAATCATTGATGATTTAAACAGAAAGTAAATTTTAATGATTTTTTATTTTAATATAAGATTTTCATTTCAATAATAAAATGGAACATGTCTTTTTAAAAATTAAAATCTTACAAAACTTGATAAGAAAAAATTTCTATCTTTGTTTTCTTAGTCGATGGGTTCCAGCTGAGTAAGTGATGCCGCCGACTCTGAGTACGTGAGATGACTTTATTGATTGCGTGTTGTCGAATGGACCTGCGGTAACTCTGAAAAATGCATCAAAGATAGAATAATCTTTAATTTTTGAATAATGTCAAAAATGAATACTGCATTTAAAATTACGTTTCGAAATATTTAAATTGGCTGAGGGCAAATGCCTCGTCTGAGATGTCATCCAGGTTGAACTTTTCGACAAATATAATTTGATTAACTCTGCCTGCTCTTCTGAGTCAGCATACTGAAAATCGTTAAATCTTTTTGCTCATTGCTGTTGAAACCAGCCAAGTTTTCGAAGTGAAGGCCCATAAAAGCATTTGAAGGAACTCGCAGGCCTAGAGAGACTAGCTGGCTTTTCTAGCGTATCTGCCTAGTTATCAATCGCGAGAATTGCTTGAAAATTCACTCAGCATAAGGGTTTAATTTCCGTTAATAAAAAAGTTATATTCTGATGATAATTATGGTAATAAATATGATTCACATTTAAATAACGAGGTGAAAAGTGTTGCACGTTATATGGATTCACATGCCGATGTTCCAAAATTATATAACCACCTCATTAAAAATTATCTTGGAAATCAACGTGAAAACATAGACCATGTTCTAAGTAAACCGTATTTAAGGAAACCACCAATACCAAACGAACAGCAAATAATCATGCAGCTGACTGAATCATGTCCATTTCGTGCTGTTTTGAGCTATTTTGCTGGTAATGAAATTAACTGAGATTCTTTGGTCTTGGACTCGGGTCACTTTTTGGCGTTTTTTCTGTCGGATTGGAACCCCCGTCGACTTCACAGACACAGACCTTCCGATCTGTACTGAACGACATGAAATCTCGTTCTTGGTCGTATGCCAGGAATTTTTCCGTGGTTGGATTTCTATTTTCGGGAATTGAATGTTCGATTGAGAGCGTTAGACATGTCATTCTATTCTCGCAGTATCGTGGCAAGAGCGAACTTATCAATGGAACTGCCGCAGGGGGAATTACTGGGGGATTGCTGGGTTTTAGAGGTTTGCCAAGTATTAATAAATTAGCCGGATTTAAGCCTGGTCTCTTCGGGGCAATTGGATTTGCTGCTTTTAGTACAGTAATTGACTACTTCTTACGATATTGATATTTGTTCGAACAAAGCTTTATATTTTTACAACAAAAAGGAGAAATTTTGTTCATAATTAATTGTAAAAATAGAATTTAGAGGATACGATCTTTTTACAATACGGAATACTGTCTTATCTAAAGGAATGATCAGGAATTGTTTTAATGCATTAAATAAAAAAATTCTCGAAATTGATATTAATGATACAATACAAAGACGAACTTTTTCAAATTAAATTTTATTTTAATAAAACATACATCCAGTTCTTTGTTCAATTAAGGAATTTTTAAAATATTATTTGCTTATTGTTTTTCAAAATTATTGAGTTAAAAAGTTTTTTTACATAGAAAATCTCGATTTTCCTTTTTAGATCGAGCTCTGAGTACAATTTTTCGAACTCTGAATTGACTGCACTATTCTGAAAGATTTCAATAAATTTATATACATCAATTTCAACTTTGGATAAAACTGACATTGTTGAAAATTTCAACATTTTCAAGATCATGATCGGACCGTTGGTATCAAAGGAATTCCCCGTAAGCTTTAAATAAAATTACTCGGCTTTACAATTAAAGTTTCAACAGAACTGTTGTAGTTAAGACCATTTAGTAAAAAATTTAGACTTTTGGAATCCAAATGATTATAGGAAAGATCTAAAACGTTTAATGAATTTGTATTTCTCAGTGAAAAGCAAAATTTCTGACAAGCTTCCAATCCAAACCCATTCATTGAAACATTCAAAATTTTAATACATTGATTTTTCTTTCAATTTAAAAAAAAACATAAAAGAGACCATAAAAATTTCTGATATTGAAACGGAACCATTTTTCGAAATTTTATTCCAGCTAAGGTCAACGGATTTAATCGAGCGATCTTGACTATTTATTATTTACACTTAGAAGTACGTAAATAAGATGCCAATAATTGAACAGAACTGTTTTCTATCGAACATTTTGACAATGTAAGTTTCAAAAGAGTTTCCTGGTGCTTGAAATGATTGGTGATTTTAAACCTGCAAATTCTCAATAAACTAGTCATGGTCGATTCCTTAATTACATTCCCTATAAATAAGATTTGACAATAAACCTGAAAGATTTAAATCTTCAAGTTTTTTATTTTTCAGCGAGTCTAAAACGACGCAATTTATTTCCAATCAAACAATTTTCAAGACTCTAAAGAATTTGAAATATTATAAACAGTGAAGTTAAGCAAGTCGCCTTTGGATGAAATTGACAAAAATTGAACCAAATCGTCGGCTATCTTAGTCCCATTTAAATTGAGTTTTTGAATTTTATCAAAGAATTCTAACTTGTTAAATCACAAATTCGACATCCCAAGATAGGAAAAAACATTTGAGATCAGTTTCAGTAAGACTGTATCCATTCAGGTTAACTTCTTCAGATCCAAGCTGGCTCTTGGAAATTGTAAGCTCGGATGCATTATATTTTTTGCAGAGTTTTTTATATTTAGATATTTCAGCCTCCATTGTGTGTTATTCAAAGATTAGTTTTAATAAAAACACTTTATATGTAAGATTAATTCGAGTACAATAAAAATTAAGCCTTCGTAATAAAATTTGAATAACTAGCTACTTTAGTCAAAAAGCTGAGAGTAATCGATGAATATAACAATATAAATTAATGGAACCAATTAAACATTATTAATGGAATTATTGTGGTCAATTTTTTAACTATTCAGCTCTAATTCTAAAAAGTTTTTTTTTAACAAAAAATACTTTTAATGTTTCTATTTCACTTTTTTTTGATCGTGATCGGATCGGCACAAGCAATCCCTTCGTTCCTTGCTCCTTCATTTGATTAGTTAGTTGTGACTGTTTGTGCTGGGCTTGCCATGTTGTGCAAGCTTGGGGGTTATAAATAAATAAATTTCACTTTTTCTCGACAAAACTAAAAAGAATCATGCATTCATATCACCAGACAAATGTAATTCAAAGAATTTACGTTTTAATCTTAATAAAATAGCCAAGAACATAAACTCTCCAAGTCCATCCGACCACTTTTTCGATAAAAATTACGACTATTATTATCCTTTCACTAAGACGGGCATTCGCAACCTTTTTTTGTTCATCGCCCCCTTAGATATTTTATCGCCCCCTTGTCCACATACAATTTAAAAATTTTTGTGCATTATCCTTTAATTGGTTGTTTTTGTATTAACTCAAAAGTCAAAATATAAAAAATAAATCAAATTAAACATTAAATTTTTATTAAAAATTATTAGTTAGACCATGATATTGTTAATTCTGCTCAACTTTAGTAGTATTTTACTTATCTCAGATAGTTGTGAAATGTTTTTAAAACTGATTTATAGAAAAATTATGTCGATAACGCAATAATTTTCTTGCAAATGTTTTCATTATTTTTTTGCAATCAATCATGTTGACAAAATTTCCTTGAAGAAAAATAGTAATTTCATTAAATTTTGTAAAATTCAATTCAAATAGAATATATCATTTTTTCGTGAAATGATTTCTTCAGCCAAACCAAGTCTTCTTCAGTCTAGAAAAATGCGACTATTGCATCGAAAAATTAACAAATCTTTCTAAAGCATTTCCTTTTGAAAGCCATTTTACTTCCGTGTGTAATAAAAGTCAAATAAAATCTTCACCAGCATCTAAAAAGACGATCACATTTGCTTCGTGTTTTTATTTTGTTATTGTTTTGATTACCATGTTTAAAGATTTATGTAAATCATGACATAAAATCTTTGATACAATTGATGCCGATGCAAAATATAATGAACCGTAATGACCCATGGATAATCTTTTTTAAGAAAGAAACAAATCCTTATATTTTCAAACCATTGACATAGGACCATCCGTCGCACAGGAAGCCAAATTTTCAAATATTATTCCATGAAATGGATCTTATTGTCCGAAGAGTCTCCGAGAGAATCGTGTCCACGTGTGCGAGCAATAAGGAGAGATTCTACTTGTCTCGCGGGCAGCTAGGACGTGGACTGAATAACATCGTACACTTAAGTGAGCAAATTCTTACTAAGATGCACGACACCTTGTGGAGTGGGTCGAGTGTATCCCAAAGGAAGGCTGCCATCCTTGCTGCTGAAAAAGCGCGTGGTACACACCTAGGGACCATAAAAGGCTATGTGTCGGCTAAGTATGGTCTAGGTGCTACTCAAGTTAATGTGAAGGAGTTGATCAAACTTCAAAAGGAATCCCTAATTAAAAGATCAACTTAAAAGTCCTTCACAAGACTCTCTTTAGCAGTCTGGACAACCCGCACATTGACGTTTCATTGTCACAACGTGGCTGAAATATGGGAATAACTCTCCCCGATCTGAAGGGTTGTTCTCATATTTGCAGGACAGAAACTTTTTTAATGCTCAACGGAAACAGTGTAACCACTGTAAGAGTAAGGCAATGACCGTTGCCCATTTTGCTACGAAGTGCGGGAGTATGCTTTACCATGATTACACATGGAGCATTTCGAGATGGTTAGGTTTCTCCATCTTTTTCTCTGCAATAAGTATGGCTTGAGGCGGTCCAGAAAGTTGCGAACCCATCGAGTTCAATCGGTGTGTGAGAACTCGCGGGTGTGCATTAAGGTGGATACCCCCATACGCACCTCGATTGTTGTCCAGCACAACAGACCCGATATTGTTGTTACGATAAGGTCACCGGGGAGATTGTTATCGTGGAGGTGGGCATCACGTGCCTAGACCGTTTGCAGATAGTGGAAGTAGAGAAAAGGAGGAAGTATGACTTTCTTGCAAACGAGCTAGGACTGATGCACCAAATACCACAAGCAGTACTTGAGACAGTTGGGTGTAGATATGTCTCTACAGGCTTATATACAGTCAACTGTTCTTAAGAGGACTCTGGAGTGTGTCTCGTTTGATGCTCGCCGATCCAGCCCTTTCCTGACGTTTAGTCAGCGAGAGGCGCTGGACTGCATCTTTTCGAAGGTCTACAGTGCCAGAGAAGAGGAGGAAGAAGGGGAGGAGGTACGTAAAGTGCCACCCTCTACTCACTTCGAAGGCTCTGGACTTGGAAAAATTACTTAGCTAATTAGTTTCTTTTTTATAAATGACTTGTTCAATAATCCTGGTTTTAGAATTGAGTGTAGATGGGGCATTTTCCACAGTAAAAGAATAGTTTTTGTTGATAGATAGAGTAGCATTGAGCCAATCCAGGTTAAAGAATTCTTTCAGTGGCTTTTTAGATGCCCGATCCCGTGAAGCCAATACAATGTCATCACATAAAACATCATTTTTGTCTACAAGGGATGATTACAGCAAGAAATAGAGCAGGGAACAGAGAGGAAAGGACGTGACATATAATTAATTCTCCGAGGCACACCCTTTGTAGGAAGCTGGTGATCCATAGTTTGAGCTTCCCCAAAAATTCCGATTGAAATATTTAAAGGACTGTTGTATAAATTTGTAAAAATAAATTAAATTAGCTATTAAGATTTAATTTAAACAATTAATTAAATCCTGATAAAAACTTTTGTTGTATTCAGTGACCTTATTTAACAAGACTATTCTTTTTTGTAAATTGATCCCCTTGAAATATCGGGTCCCTATAGAAAGGACTTTCACCGATTGATCGCTTATAAATTGAAGCAATGTCAAAGTAACTGGGTTGAATGACTGTCTGCTAGTCATTTCCAGCTGAGACAAATGTCCCCATAGAATGAAGAAATAGCAATCTTTAGTTCCGGAATCATACAAGATTAATGTATCCTTTGCTATTTTGATATTAAATGATTATTGTTTATTATTTATTTAAAATGATTATTCAAATTGATGAAATAGGATTTTTAATATTTAAGCGACTGTTTGTTTATCGTGATGTTGAGGGATGCATCTTCTACTTTGAGCACCCCCTACACCTCAAATGCCCCCCGTTCGTTGACTGGATCTTTTCCCTTTTCTCTCGAGAATGCCCAACAAAACTCATATTTTAATTTTCCAGGCGTAATAGGCAATTATATGCTGTTGGAGTATCTTGGAGATGGTTCGACCAACATTCCCCCGCCCCCCACTTTATCTCACATCCCAGCCATGCTCTCCACTTGTCCCCCCCACTCCGGACCCGTGGAGCACCACCACGTTCCATTCCCGTCGAAATGGGGGGAATTGAAACCCGACTTGGGTCGTTCTGGCATGGAGTATAGACACGAGTTTTATACTCACGACAACTCAGGGAAGGACTCGGTGGACTCGGAAGGGGTGTGTGGGGAGGAGATTGACACCCGCGAACTGACTATGCAGATCATTGCCGAGTTGAAGAGATTCAGCATTCCTCAAGCAATATTCTCCAAGCGTGTGCTACGGCGGAGTCAGGGCACTCTCTCCGATTTATTGCGGAATCCGAAGCCGTGGAATAAACTAAAATCAGGCCGAGAGACCTTCCGGAGAATGAGACGGTGGATGATGGAGCCAGAAAACGAGCGGGTGGCTCAATTGAGGGAGGCAGGTTGTGTATTGATTATTACATATTCGATTAGTTTTATTGATTGTAATGCTAACCCCCTCTAGTTATGCACCGCAAGGATTATGAGTACGACCGGCACACTGACAGGACTTTTATTAAGAAGCCACGACTTGTGTTTACTGACTACCAACGACAAACACTCAATGGTGTCTTCAAGGACTGTCGTCGCCCTTCCAAGGAGATGCAGACTACGCTTGCCTCCAATCTCGGATTGCAGGTCACCACGGTCGCCAACTTTTTTATGAATGCTCGGAGACGGAGTGTGGATAAATGGAACGACGATTCCTTGCAGGGCGAACAGTCATTCTTGTCTTTGGTGGGAACTGCAAACTCGCCACAACTTAAAAGCGGCGCGGATAATCTTAATGATCAATAATTATTCTTTTATTTATTTCCTTTTTCTGTTGTTATTTGGATGCCATATGTTATTGATTGGCTCCAACAGTCCAACAACAGTTTTTCTGGAAAGAAATAACTGGCAGTGCTGTCAGAGCTGATTGATAGCTACACCATGGATATAATTTTACATATCACTGATGGAATAATTTTAAAGACCCCTGCATGGATTGTTATGTAAAAAGATTAATTGCATAAAAATACATTCCCGATGATTGATTCCACTCTAAAATAACATATTAAATTTGAAAATGAAAAAGTTCAGATTTTGTGAATGCGTTTGGGTTCATTTCTGATAACCAGTTAGAGACGAGGAAACAGTGCCAGGGTTCTAAAGAACAAGCTCGTATGAATCACTGATTCAATAAGAAGCATGCAAATGCCCGTTATTCTAGCTGGGTTGATTTGGGAAGCCTTCTGATTCTGTGATCACGATTTCTTATTTAAAGTTGAAATTGGAGTTTGACGATTCTGACGGAAACAAAGTTCAAAAATGTTCACAACAATATTAAAGTGAAATTTATCTCCCAAAATTCTGAATCAAGTTGATGATGAGAAGTGCTATGAATATAACTTTTTGAAAATAACCTTTCGCTGTTCTACGATTTTCAAGTAAAGATTTTTCCATTGATCATTCTCTCGTAGAGTTGAACGTGACGTGGACTAAAGTTGTAATCTACATTCTGGACCACTTTTGTCACTTGATATGCGATTTATTTAGTTTGAATTAATGTCCAGGTTAACCATGAACTCGCAGACTTTGAACTTTGAGTGGACAAGTTTGAGAGTTCCGTAGGCAAGAATTTTGAATTGAAAAGACTATTGCACAATACACGCATTGGAAATAAAACCCATTCATAGTTGTGTATTTATTATCTGTCCAGAGTATAATGTGCAACACCTTGGCAGAAATACGAGTTGATACAACAATTTAACAGAGTTGAAAATTCAATATAAAAAACCCGACATTTTCCTCTACGACAAAAGAGAGAACCTAATATGGCTTATTGAAGTTGGTGTGACTTCAATAAATAACCTAAAGAGTGTGGAAGTAGAAAAACTGCACAAATACGACATTTTAGCTAGTGAATTACAACTGATTCACAAGGCTAAGGTGAAGATTGTGCCAATTGTCATTACGTGGGATGGAATCGTCTCAACAATCTACCGCAAGTACATGGAGCTCCTTGGGATTGAAGAACGTGTTCGGTCTTGCATCCAGACTGTAACGCTGAAGGCCACTCTGGAGAGCATGTTTATCGAGTACAAACATGGCTTCAGTGAAATTCTGGACTCTGCAAATTCCGTAAATAGGAACTGGCGGAAATATAATTTCTCTATGAAGATCAGCAGGTCCCTTAAGAGACCCAGAGACTGCACGCCCCAGGATGAGATTGAGGATCATGGCGGGGAAGATCAAAGTGGAGTCATGGGGAACTCGGAAAGCAAAAATTTGAGAGTCGTCTAATTATTAGTTTAGATTGAATTTATTAATTTTTTTAGCTCAATCCTCCATAAGCCGAATGCTAAGCAATACATTTTTGTTTGGAAGATGATAATTCATTTTTGACAATATCAAGGCTGAATATCGGATAAAATTCACTCCGAGTAGTATTAACGATGTCTTAAAGACTGTTACTACACAGTGAAATTTTTTTTTTTGAATAATAATTTTTTTTTTTGAAACAAGAAAATTAGAGAAGAGAAGTTAACTAAACTAGATGAGTCGCCGAGCGGATGGACAGGCAATTTCCACGTAATATCGCGAACAATATCCGCTGAAAAAGCCAGCTCGTTTCACGACTGTCGTGACTCCTCCTCGAGATGATTGAACCAATCTCTGAGAGGAGTTTGAGGGCTTTGGGTCCAATTATCCCACTGGTCTCGAAAGCCAGGGGAATGAAGCAGCAGGTATCGGTCAAAGAGGCATATTTTGCAGTTTTCCTAGATTCGGCAAGGCCAGATGCAGATCCAGGACGAGAAGCGGAGTCGACCAACGATGAAGGAGAAAATGAGTCTATGCAGGTAACATCCCACACGAGTGCCATTCCCTTCCTGAACGGGAATAAGGTCGACCCGTCAGGGCGTTTTCCATCTCCACGGTCTAGTCCTATCGGTTCCAACATCGAGGAAAATCCAGCGGCGTTAAGCGCGCGCTTCACAACGTCATTCAATGAGGCGTGCCTGGGGATCCTGCCGGCACTGAGGCGACAAGAGAGAGGGTGTAAACCTCTCCTGTCAATGAGTTGTCCACATCTGCAATGGTGCGGCTGGCAAATCTCTATGCCAAGCCGTAAACAGATTCCGATGCGGACAGATTCGTCGTCCAGCAACATTCCAGCAGAAGAAATCGGCAAAGCGTCAAGCCAATCGCCCGAGTGGGGTTGACAGGCACAATTGATGCTTGCCAACTGAAATTGGTCAGCACGTAGGCGGATATCTTCGAGTACATGGGAGCAATGTATATCATCCCAGTTCTTTTGAACTGAAGGGACGTCCGGGATTTAAAGCCCACGAGAAATCCACATGTTGACACCCGGCGTATATTCCACCAACTCGGGCTGTTCAGGGGAGGGGAAGAGAACAGAGTTGAAGGAACTGGCAGAAGCAGACAATGAGGAAAGGTAACATGGGAGGGATAAATCAACACAGGAACGAATGCCGATGCCCCCGTAACGAATAGGTAAATTAACCCGTCGCATGTCTGAAGGTTTGAATTTGATGTTTACGAGAAGCTCAAGAGCTTTGGAGACCATGTTGTCGAGACAAGACAAATGATTTTGTTCGAGAAAGCAGGGCGATGAGCGCATGAGATAAGTTAGCTTCGGTATAAAGAGATAGTTCTTGAGCAAGAAAAGGCCTAAATGGGACTCAAGTTTGGAAATGCGAGAGATTAGACTTTCCAATTCTTCGAGCCTGTCACATAAAGCCTTCACAGTGAAATTAATTGTGAAAATATCAACAGGTCAGCAATGATTATATTCCATGAAATTTTCAATTTTTCTATAGATGGGGAAACTTTTAAAGAATGTTTGATCAAACTTTGAGATATTTGCAATACAAATTATGATATTCTAAATCCATTATTTATAATGATACTTGCATTCACGATAATAAAGGATTATCTGAAATCAGTAATTGACAATTTACCTCAAACGCCAGTTGGAGAGCATTTAACCAATCCCCAGAATGAGCTTGGCAGGCACAGTTCAACGACGCCAACTGCATCTGGTCGGCTTGCGAGCGAGAACATTCCACTAAATGAGAACACCTGATGGGATCTCAAATCTTCTGTATGGAAGGAATTTTTGGGAGGTCAGGTCCGAGAGATCTGAATTCGTGAACAGCAGCTCTGTATTCCGATAGCTCTCGTAATTCGAGTGAGTTATTGAGAACAGAGCGAACGAAATTTCAAAAAAGGTAAATTTTAATCAAATTGTTTTTTGATTAAAATTTAAATGTATTTTAATGTATATTTTAATGTCTATTTAAGATTTGTTTTTCGATAAAAACTGTCAAAAACTTTAAACATGCGTAAAAATAGAAAATTAAGAAAGTTCCGTCTTTCTACAAAAAATCAATAAAAAAGCAATACTAATTAAATAAAAATTACAACAATTCCCATATGCTCATACAAGGACACCAACCCGTAGAAGAGACAGCCCAACATCCCCGGACCTGTCTCTCTGCACTCCATCCTTGGCTGGATATATCTCGTGGAATGTTCGTTATGGCTTCTCGAGCGACCATAACCCCATTGTACTGACACTTAGAAGGCCTTTCTGCCCAACGCGCCGCCCTACGAAGTTCGAAAATTACTCGAAGGCTAACTGGCATGGTTTCGGGCTGTATGTAGACGACTGCCTGCTCGATCTCTCTATGGAAAATTGCACGGTGGAAAGGACGGCCAAGATCCTGTCTACTATCATTTTGCAAGCCGATAAATTATTTATACCTGTCGCTTCATATAAGAAGTTCAATCCAAGATTATCATCACAAATCCTATCACTTATCAAAGAACGGGATGCCCTGAAGAAAAACAAGTCCAATGAATCATATCATACTATACGTTCGTTGAATATCAAAATTTCTGAACTGATCCGGACTAATAACGGACTCAAGTGGAGTCGTCGCGTTGGACGATTATGTCACAGAAATTCCTGCGCCACCTTCTGGAAAACGCTAAGAAGGATTAATTGCCTTATCGGCGAGGAGGACGGAGGAACTGAGGCCGTTGCCCACAATTCCTCGGAACCCGCTCTCAAACTTGCAAACAAGATTATGAAGTACTATGTATCGATCAGCCATAAAAACTTCTCTCGCAATCTCGATTGTTAATTTTATTTTCGAGGTTTTTCGTGGTTTTCTCAAGGCCACATCGTTTCACTTTAGGCGCACGTTTAATCCATTGCGCGCGACAATTATTGAATTTGTCGCCCTCTAGACCAGGGGTTCTCAAGTGCGGCCCTCGGGGCCGCATGCGGCCCCGAGAATCTTTTTTGCGGCCCCGACTTCCAAACTTTAAAATAAATTTTGGATATAAAATTAATTGTAAATTAATATTATTAAAGATAATATTTTAACTACACGTGTTTGTAAATATATTTCAGGTTGAGTATTTTTTCATGCCATCAAAGAAATATCGAACATTATCTCAAGAAAATAGAGAATTTCAAATTGAATGGGAAGAAAAGTTTTTTTTCGTTGAACTGAATGGTAAAGCTGTTTGTTTGATATGCAACTGTGTCATTAATTCATTGAAAAATTATACTATTGAACGTCATTATAAGAAGCACTCCGAAATATACAATTTATATCTCGGAGAGTCAAGGAAAAAAAAACTCAATATATTAAAGACGTCATTTAAAAATCAGTCCTCAATATTTAAACCAGTGGAAAATAAGCATCAGTTATTAACGTCTTATAAAATTAGCCACCTTCTTGCTGTAAATATGAAACCTTATTCTGACGGAGAAATTATTAAAACTGCTATTTCCATTTTTTGTGATGAATGTTGTCCGTCAAATATACAAAATATTGCAAAACGATTACCATTAAGTAATGATAGATATATTACAAGAAGAATAGAATGTTTTTTGAGGACCTTGCCCGTCAGCTAATCAAGTTCTTTACTATTAAAAATAATTTTTATAGAACATCGAAAGATTTTTTATATCATTCTTTTGCTGTCGACACGAGTAAAGATATCTCTGATACCGAACAAATGGTCGTATGCATTAGAGGTGTCACTTCGGATTTTAAAATTTCTGAAGAATTTTTTTCTCTTCGTTCATTAAAAGGCACTACAAAAGGAATGGATGTACTTAACGAATTCCTTGAAAGTATTAAAGAATTTGACATTGATCCTTCCAAAATAATTTCCATATGTACTGATGGGGGGGCGAATATGATTGGTCGTAATAAAGGGTTTCATGGACTTTATTCAGAATGGAGACTTGAAAAAAATCTTGATCCTATATTTTGGCAACATTGTATCATTCATCAGGAGAATATAATCGCAAAGTCACTTAAAATGCAAAATGTAATAAGTACGGTGTTGTCCATTGTGAATTGGATACGCGGTAAATCTCTCAATCACAGGAGATTAAAAAAATGTTAGTGGAAATTGACACAGTGCATAATGATGTGCTTTACCATACCACTGTTCGATGGTTGAGTCGTGCCGCGTGCCTCAAAAGGTATATTTGCTTGAATAGAAGTTAGATTTTATGAACTACTCCCTCAAATAAGAGAATTTGTTAAAGACCACAAATACCATGATTTGTTGAGCAGTAAAGAGTGGATTGCCGATTTAGCTTTTTGGGTAGATCTAACCTCTCATTTATCGTCGTTAAATTGTGAATTACAGGGGAAATATAAATTTTGCCATCAACTCTATGGATCTATTGCTTCTTTTATATCAAAATTAAAACTTTGGAGGGATCAAATAATGCTCAAAGATACAATTCATTTTACTTGTTTGAGTGAAAATAAAGCTAACGGTTCATTTGAAAAATATACTACCATTATCAGTCACCTTATTGTTGAATTTGAAAAACGTTCTAAGGTTTATTAAAATTAGTTTATTTTAAGAATTTTGATGAAATTTTGCCATCAATGAAAATTTTTGCAGCACCATTCAATATAGATCCTAAGAATGCTCCGCCATCACTCCAATTAGAATTGATAGACCTTCAATCAGATGTGCAATTTACCTCAGTGCAAAAGATTGAAAATTTAATGGAATTTTATAGTTCACTTCCCAAAGAAAAATATCCGAATATACTCATAAATGCTTATAAATATGCTTCAATGTTCGGATCCACTTATTTATGTGAGTCAATTTTCAGTAAAATGATTCACATAAAAAATAAATATCGAAATAAATTGACTGATAATCACTTATGCCAGCTTTTGCGATCTACATGTGCCTCCTATATTCCGTGTTATGACAAATTAGTTAACAATTAGTTAAAATAGCTAACAATTTTTCGTTTTAGTTAACAATTTTTCGTTTTAGTCATTTTCCTTTAATTAATTAAGACTAACTATCTCGGTTTCTGAATAAAAAATGAATCTAAAAAAAAATTAGTTAAAAGTTAATGAAAGTTTTAATTTAATTTATTCTGCGGCCCCGAAGACAATGGTTAATTATCGATTTGGCCCCGACGTTAAAAAACTTGAGAAACCCTGCTCTAGACTCACGAACCTGATTAATATAAAAGGATATTTGTTTGCTGTTCGTTAAAATGCTCGGTTATCTAGCGATTGTAAGCTCCCTGGTTTTTCTTGTGACTTCACAAGGTGAAAATTTACTCATTATTTATACATAGAATGCAACAAAACAAAAAGAATAACGCTGGATTCCGGGGAAGAGCAAATTTCCTTCATAAAATATCCGTGTGGCGCTACACTTGTTAAAAGTTTTGTGATCACACACATTTTAACAGCACAAATAATTCACGATTGTGAAAATGAGTTGGACTGTGGACAACGGGAAGTATTAATCGGCGGACTCGCAATAAAAATGAACCTTTTCAACAACTCTTATAGTTTAGAAATGTCTTTATTTACAAAAAATAGTTTGTGAAGGCGTGAAAGAAATCATTGTGATCACCAGTTCGAATATCAATCAATTTGAGAGTTGTTCTGTCATAATCGGGAGTCTTTACTTGAGGCCTCAAGAGTACTGATTGCAAATTACTATAATTAGAATTATTCGAATCGAGAACTTGAAATATTTAAGTTGGATCCAGGCACTGACTGGATTCATCATCTTTTCCGTTCCTAATGAATTACAAACTTTTGAGTTTCTTAAAAATTTGGAGTATGTGGGGGGAGAAAAACTGTATTTGTTACGACTGAGATATTTTAGGTTCGGACCCTACTCAGTTGTTATATTGGGCGATAATTCTTCAAAACTAAAACAATTGGGATTCAAGAAATTTGACGTGATTAAAGGCCGCCTGTCTATAGATTTGCCGACTGTCTACTGTTATCAGTTCAATTACTTAAAGGAAAGATGCAAGCATAATAACAATCATTTGAAACTAGATTGCCGACTTAATTCTAAGGCGATGGCATAGGGGTGTTTTTCTCATTTAACTGATTAAATAATTTTCTGTTCTCGTTAATTTTGTTTTTTCTGATTTAATAAAATTTTTGTCGTTTTATTTTAAAATTAATTTATAAAGACTTTAAGGAAAAATTTGTTTAGTTGTTGTGGTGTGTGCATGTACGTTTCCAAGCAGTTAAGGAAAACGAAACCTACGGGCCTTCCTGCAAATAAAAAGAACTTAAAAAAGACAGGACCGTCGCCTATGGGACCTCACAATGCCACAAGAGCTAATGGTGTTAAAGAAGATCTTGTTGGTGATGCATTCTCTTTCTGCGATCATCGGAAATGTCAATGGTGTCTCTGAAGGCGAATGGGTGTCTCAGATTGCCCTTGCCGTGAAGCAAAGACTTGGAAGGATGCCAAGAGGTGGTTGGAACCTTGTCCTGGAGAAGTTCAATGAGAAGTACTCGGCAAAGTGCTCCAGTTTATGCCAACTAAAGAGCATGGCTAGACGGAATAACAATGTGCAAGGGAGATGCGACTCTTCCAGAGTGCAAGATGATGTGGACGTAGAAATTTCCAGTTTCAGAAATTGCCTAGAGGAACTCAAATTCCAAATTGGGAAAGTTCAGTCTATTCAGAGAGACTCTCGAAAGCCAACTCCAAAGGTGCAACGAAGGATGGTAAAAACTGATATCCTGGCTGGATTAAATTCTGCAATTTATCATATTACAAAAGATGATCCGCCCCAAGATATTAATCAAATTACCGATATTCTATATGCTGCACAGTGTGCTTATTTGGCCTTAACTACGAGAGCCAGACCACAGAGCACATGGTTGGAAAACACGGAAAGAAAAATCTCTAAATTAGCAGATGAAATTGACACAGTTCGTTCCTTCTCCAAACAAACCTTGCCTCAGGCAGAAAAGCAAAAGGCAATGGATGTTCTCTGCCGCTACGGATATAAGAAGTCTAAGAAGGGGGAGCTAACCAGAATTGAGACTCTATTGAATGATCTAATTAGAATCAAAAAGAAACAGATATCTATCCATTCCTCGAGGAAAAATTTCCGGAAAGACAATGCGTGTTTTGAATTAAACCGCAGAAGATTTTATCGAAACTTATCTTCGAGCAACGAAGCCACCCTGTATGGGTTTGGTGATGGTGAGTGCTTATCATTTTGGGAAGATGTCTGGAGCAAGAAAAATATGGGGCCCGTAGTTTATGATTTTGTGGGTGTGAGGTGTACTGGCGGTGAAACCATGCGACCTCAATTCACAAGTGATTTTATTATGGATATGCTCAAATATGCACCTGACTGGAAGGCATGCGGATGCGACGGAACGTATAACTTTTTCTTAAAGAAGATGGATTCTTTGCATGGGTTCTGTGTAAAGAGATAGTCCGAATAATTAATGGAGAGTACACGCCTGATAGCTGGTTTTACACTGGCGTAACTTACTTGATCCCTAAAAAAGTGAGTGTGAGACCCCGAAGGACTTACGCCCTATAACGTGTATGCCAACTTTGTATAAACTTGTCACCAAATGTGTTAATGCCAAACTGGCCGATTTCATCGAGGCATTTGGCTTAATCTCAGATAATCAGCTTGGGACGAGGAAGCAATGTCAAGGCGCCAAGAGCAAGCCCTCATTAACCAATGCTTAAATAAGGAGTATGGAAATGGCCTCTATTCTGCTTGGGTCGATGTGAAGAAGGCATTTGACTCAGTTGATCACGAGTTCTTGTTCCACGTATTGGATTGCTCTGGAATACCACATTGGATTGTCAGCTTTGTAAAGAACATAGTCAAGAAGTGGACAGTAAACTTACATATCGATGGGAAAAGAATTGGGAAAGTAAAGTTAAGCCGGGGAATACTCCAAGGAGATTCATTGTCCCCGCTGCTATTCGTTATGGCGATGGATCCCCTAAGCAGGATGCTTAACTCCATGTTTCCCAAACTCGAAATTAGTCGGGAAGATCCCAATATGTTGACATACTCCACCAATCATTTCTTCTTTATTGACGATCTGAAAATAGTTGCCCTCAAAGAAGATGTGTTAGTCAAAATGATGGAGGCTGTTAATGGATTTTTTGAAAGTGTCGGCCTAGAGATGAATTCCGAAAAATCAGCATCTAATGTGGAATCTTTATCATGCTGTGAGACTGTCGATGGAATCAACGGATATCGCTACTTGGGTGTACTTGAAGATGGCGGAAGTAATGTTCTCAAGAATAAAGTTATGGACTCCATATTGGAGAATGTCAAGAAGAGGATAACTATGTTGTCAAAAACAAACCTGAATGCTGTAAATTTGTTTCGTGGAATCAATGAATATGCATTATCCCTATATAATTATTATATTGGGCTAATCAATATTGAACCTTACGAATTTGATGAGATTGACCAACAAATACGCCGATTACTTACGACTCTCAAGTTACACCTCCAGCCTGCAAATAAGGAGAGGTTGTATTTGGACCGCAAGACCCTTGGAAGAGGACTTGCCTCAATTTCTTTCAAAAGCGAATTAATGCTCTTCCAGTTTCTTAAAAGTTTGGAAAAACAGTCGACTACCTGTCTGCGGAGGTCGGGTATTCTGCGAGTAATAAAAGGAAAAAAATGGCACTTAGCCACAATCGCAGAATTTCTTGTCTCCAAATATGCAGCTGTCGGCAGGGAAAATCTGACCATTGAGTTACTGAAGGACGCACAAAGGAAACTCTTGCTTAACCGAATTAACAGTAAATCACTACACTCGGTGATGTTCAAATGTATGGAGGAATCAGATGTCGACATATCTACTTCTTCGCAATGGCTATCGAAAGGGAACAATGGTCCACGAAGCGAAGCATTGTACTGTCTTTTGCAAGATAGGAATTTGTTCTTTGCATACACGGGATCACTATGCGTCCACTGCAAAAAAAGCAGGCAGACTGTTGACCATCTAGCCACGCGGTGTGGTAGGATGCTAAACAGTGATTATCTCCGAAGACACAACGAAGTGGTAAAGTGTATTCATCTCCACTTGTGTCGAATGTATGGAATAAAACGAAGCAGGAAATTGAAAGGACATTCAGTCGTGTCAACAATGTCGACCCAAAATGTCGAAATCAGAGTTGACACTTCAATTATGACTGAAACAAAGGTTCAATTCAATAAACCTGATATCTTCGTTTATGACAAGAGGAAAAGAGAAATTCATTTAATCGAAGTGGGAGTTACCTCGCAAGACCGTTTAAAGCAAGTTGAAGTGGAGAAATTTCACAAATATGACCTGCTTGCAAACGAACTGTCGGTTCTCTATGAAGCAAAAGTGAAGATTATTCCAATTGTCTTGACATGGGATGGAGTTGTCTCAAAGTTCTTTAAAAGTCATATGGACAAATTATCCATTGAAGAAGGAACGAGGACATACATCCAGTCGGTTGTGCTGAAGAGGACTCTAGAGAGTATGCTTATTGAACACAGACATGGGATGAAGGTAGACAACGAGGAGTACGCCTCTGCCGCCAATCAACTTGCGGAGCTGGCATGTCGTGAGGACACTCAGTTGAACAATTACTTTGACGCAGAAATGGAAAATGATGAGAATTTTGTTGCAAACTCTTCTTCCAAGCGAAGAAGAGAAATCACTGACGATCTGGATTCTTAAATAATTTAAGATAGAATTTACATAATTAATTTTTATTAAACATTGGTTTGTTAAAAAAAAATAAAGACTTTAAGAATAGCACTTCCATACTCCGAAAAAAAGAAACTGTAATGGAGTTAAACACATCTGTAAAAAGTCAAATTATACCTTTCGAAAAAACTTTAGGATGGAAGGAAAGTTTTAAAAACGACTGATTTTAATAAAAAGACCAAGTAAAAAAGCTATATACGTCGCTTACAGATATTTTAGTTCTCTAGTGAAAGAGAACACTCTCGAGCATCAAACGAGACACTCTCCAGAGTCCTCTTAAGAAAGGTGACTGCATATAATCCTGTAGAGACTTATCTGCACCCAGTTGTGTTAAGTCCCTTGTGCTCCAAAAGCGATGAACCATTGATTTCAATTTCTTCTTTATTACAAATCCTTGGCCAAAGTGTCTGCATTCACTTCGGAATGAGATGAAGTGATAGCCCGACAGTTCCTCTTCTAATGCAGTTTTGTCTCATGTAAACATCCAACAGACTTTGTATCTTTTCAGTTCTTCGCACAATGCTGTTCTTTTCCAAGATTTAGCGATTCCTCTGACATTAAACGAGAGTAGTATTCTTCTTTAGTTCAAATATTTTTGTTGAAATTATTTTAACATGAATTATCGTGATCATAAAAAATAGGACAGTTTTTTAGCAAATGAATTGAGTTGAGTAAATAATATGCTTTTTTAATCGACTTCAGTTAGACTTTGTTAAAAGTAAGTGTCGGCAATAGTGAGCGCCAGTGCCTCGAAACACCATCCTGTCATACCAAACAATGCGGTTTTTCTACAACTTAGAAATGTATAGAGTCCCTCCGGTCACTAAGAGATACCATATCTATGTCGACATGTCTTAAAGCTTACTCGCGGGTAGACACAGCATGTGCTTCTCCAGCTTGGCAATGACTTGACTTTTATCCACAAAAGCCTGACACATAAATAGTAAAGCAAAAATTCTTTGGGAAAATGGAATTAATTGTGCTAATTTATAAATATTGCATATCTTCTGAATCCGTTTATTTTTAAAAGAGGAAGTCTATAACGTTTATTATTGTCGATTTCCCTCTAATTCAATATTTTTTCCTTTATCGACTAATTCGTCTAGTCCACTCCAATAACAACAGCAAAAGCCAGAAACGTTTGGAGGTTTGGGGGAAAATGTAATTCGAATAGCGGTATTTCCAAACTAGTTTGTTTATATCTAAAACACATACAATACAGGCGTCTCCGAAACAGCAATGGCATGCAATGCAGTCAAATATTCTTCTTTGGTTCTAAAATATCTTTAGTCTGACTAAACTAATTGCGGGAGACAACAATTGAATACTCCACAGTCACAGTCACAATTCTTTGATACTTGAAAACAGCATTCTTCAACATTGCAGCACATTCCATCATTACATGAGCAATTGTACCCTCGTTTTCTCTAGCATTACAAAAACTAAGCTGACCTGGAAATATTTTATCACAAAAATAATAATAAGAACAAGAATGAGCCAACTGATCAGGGCGATTGCAATTATGACTGGCAATATGGGTCTCTCCATATAAAGTAGTTGTCATGGCGATAATAATTATTGATGCTAAGATGTCTCCAGTATTAAAAATAATGTTTCATAAAGTAGAGAAATTGGCAGGCCGTTAAAAATTACTCCCCATTTACGTCAGGTCTGGTTTTTACCATAATCTTCTCCCCGAGGTTCTTCAATAGTATTAATTAGCCATTAATTAGCCAAATCAGTTTTTAAATATGAGAACGAATTCGGCAGAATCTGTTCGTTTCTTTTCTAGTCACCCTCCAACCCTCCCTCAGTCTCTTCCTCGTCAAAAGATCAATATTGGCGTCTACTTTGAGTTGATAGTCTTCCTGACTTGCATTATTATTTTAAATCTTTTTTAAACAGTCTTCCTCCAATCGTCAAATCCTTGTCAATTGCCCAATTTTTATATTCAACTCCCATAGTTTCCAGAGTGTTCCTCATCTGAGTACTCTGAATATGTGGATTGATTGTATTGTCCTCATTAGGCAATTTTTATGGTTTTTGTAAAACTCTGACAATTCCGTCACCAGTTTACAGCAAACGCATCATGTTCACCCCACCATTGTGGATAATTGCCAGTTCATTGAACAACCAGGTCGAATTTACGCACTTCCACTTCAGAGTTGGTCTTGAAGTTTTTAATTTCCTTATTTCTAATGCAAACTGCATAATGTACAATTTGACTATTGCAAAGTTGAGCAATGGTATTAGCTCAATACAAAATATTTGAAATCTGCATTAGTACAAACTTGGTAGACAGTCTTTTCAGATTCCTGATACAAGAAGATGTGATTTAAATGGTATAATGTTAAAACATTCCTTATTTGAATATAACTTAAGTAGCACTTACAAAAATATATTAATTTGACGATTTTTGGGATTAACTTTAGACATGTTTGTCTTTGGAAAACATTCAAGTAATATGGAAATAACAAATATACATAGATCATTTAAATACAATGATATAAATAGATCAAATAATTAATTACATTATATTACTATCTAAAAACAAGATTGTTTGAAATAATTAAAAAATGAATAATTGAACATAGTTTTGTTTTACTGTGGCGTATTTTGCCATTTGAGGAATGGGAGATACCAGAAATTCAATTAGCGGACACAACCAAGACAAAGGAATCCTCATGGTCGGGTCAAACTATCGAATTGGGCGTAAAATAGGATCTGGAAACTTCGGAGAAATTAGACTTGGTAAATCCACATACGAGCATTCCAGGCCGTAATTTATACACAAACGAATACGTGGCTGTCAAACTCGAACTAATCAAGTGCAAGAGTCCCCAACTCCATCTCGAATATAAATTTTATGGTCGACTTTGTGGGGGAGGTTGACTGTCCTTAAACACGTGTTTAGAGGGGATCCCTCACGTCTTCTTCTTCGGTCCAGCTGGGAGATACAACGCCCTGGTCATGGAACTACTGGGTCCTAGTTTAGAGAATCTGTTTGACAGTTGCAACAGAAAGTTTTCAGTAAAGACAGTCTCGATGGTGGCAATCCAGCTGGTTGTCTGCCCGAGTTTATAATAGTTGCATCGACTGGAGTTTATTCACGGACAGGGCATTGTTTACAGAGATATAAAGCCTGAGAACTTTCTGGTGGGACATCAGTCTACTCCCAACAGATGTCACCTCGTCCATTCAGTCGACTTTGGACTGGCCAAGGAGTACATGATTCGGGAGAGTGGCCACCACATTCCCTACCGCGAACAGAAAAGTCTGACGGGGACAGCCCGTTATATGAGCATCAACAGTCACCTGGGGAGAGGTCACCTTCTGCCATATTGTTAGAACAGAGCAGGAGGGATGATTTGGAGTCATTGGGGCACATGCTCCTCTATTTTCTCCGGGGAAGTTTGCCGTGGCAGGGACTGAAGGCTGAGAATATAACTGATCGATATAAAAAGATAGGAGAGACTAAGAAAACAGTTCCCGTGTCTGAATTATGTCAGGGATATCCAGGTCAGTTGGCTAGTCCCTATTTTAGTCGAGTTCAGCACATTTTTGTCGTACTGTCGTGGATTAGGCTTTGTTGATAAACCAGACTATAGTCATCTCAGAGGACTGTTTCACAAGCTGTTGGCTCGTAAGAACTTGCAGTGTGACTGGGCCTTCGATTGGATCGGCAGACACCCCGCTGTGGTCAGTTTGTTCTGCTCATTTGTTCAGCCTAGGCAGAAAACGGTTGTTCCTGTCGTATCTTCCGTTAAGGTTTCCTCTTATTTTGTTTGTTTTTAGAGTTCCGTCAATGGCAAGTTCCGGAATTCTTATAAAGAGATGGGCAGCGGCGATTCAGACAGGTGTTGTGGCTTTCTACTGCGGTTGAGGAATAGAATTAGACACAATTTCTCAAAATAATGACAATCTATATACTTCCTTTTTGAATTAAACTATTTTTATTATTTCCTTTATGTCGATTGGTTAATGGATATTGAATTTGTGTCAGTTTAATGTCCTTTAGTGGATTATTTTTAATACTTCCGATTCTTTCAGTCCTGAGTCTCGTCAAATAATTCCTTTCTACTTTTCTTATTTTTCTGCAATGACAATCGGAAGTGAATCTAAAGTCTTTTTAAAGAAAAATTCAACAAAATCAGAAAACGTTAAAACATGACTTTTACAGTATTTTGTGAATAATCATCTATTAAAATTTAATAAATATTTGTAAAGCATAAAAAGTAGCTAAGCTAAATTAATTTAAAAATCACATTTGAATCCAATAGTCACCATATGATAATTCCAGGTGTAACTTATTACAATTTTTTCCTAGAAAAAATCGACAAATACAATGAAATGTTTAAAAAATATTCAGAGTTATTCAACGAAGGATTCTCAACAGTCCTCCAAAAAATTGAAACAAAGCTCTCGTCATACCCAGAAATCAGGCCATCAGTGGAGTGGTTCATAAATGTACAGTTATTGCAATCACAGCCGCAGAGTCTCAAGTACAACGCATTTGACGGTAAGAAAGTGAGAGGACTTACAGTCGTCGTTGCCTACGAACTCATCCGAGAGGCCAACAATCTCCCGTCCTCTCCAACACGTCTCAACCAGGCCGTCATTCTCGGTTGGGCAGTTGAACTCCTCCAGTCATTCTTTCTTGTGGCCGATGACATTATGGACAATTCCTCTACCCGACGTGGGAAACCTTGCTGGTACAAACGGGTGGCATTTCCTTGTTTCAATTAAAGTAGACAGAGGTTGGGAATATTGCGATTAATGATTCCTTCTTTTTGGAATCGGCAGTGTTTGTTCTACTGGAGGAGTATTTTTCACACGAACATAACTATCAGAGACTATTCCAGTTATTTCATGATGTAGAACTGAGTTGTTTATTGTGACAGACCATTCTCCGCACTGTGGTGGGTCAGCAGCTTGATTTGATGAGTCCTATCAGGTGGAAGAACGCGGTTGCGAATGGCCTGGATGTCCGCGAAATATACACTCCAGAACACTACAGGACTATAGTCCGCTGGAAGACTGCCTTCTACACCTTCGTTCTCCCCATTCACTTGGCAATTTATGTGGCTGAACTGCACTACACCGAGTCGGGACAGAACGGCATAACACTCAACGAGGACTATAAAGTCCTGGTCGACTATATTAATATCATTTTGTAGTTCGAAGAGGTGTTAATGAAGGTAGGAGAATTATTTCAGGCTCAAGATGATTACCTGGATTGTTTCGCGTCCCCCGAAGTGTTGGGGAAGGTGGGGACTGACATTGAGGATTATAAATGTTCTTGGTTGATTGTCCAGGCCTTGAAGAAAGCCTCCCCTCAAGAAATGAATTTATTAGTTCAGAAATATGGAACTCCTAACTCTAACGAATGTGTTAGGAAAATATATTCGGATCTCGGTCTTTGCGATCTCTACCGCACATTCGAGAGTGAATCATTCGCGTTGATCTCAAAGGAGGTCTCACGATTGTGTGAACTGAAGAGTGGAGCCCTCCAATTACCTCTCGATATATTCTATGCATGTCTCGGTGTCATTTACAAGCGTCAGAAATAGGCTATTAATCTAACATATAACAAGTTCATTGTTAATACCACATTTCCTTAAAACGTTTCTTATCTTGCTTAAAGATAAATGTTTAGATTGCCGACCAACTGGCTTTAATTTTTATTTTAGAAATTTGATATTACTATTTGTCACCGGCCGTAGGCTGGACGGCGCCGTTCGTTGGACACTTTCAAAATCTCATTTATTTCAATTTTGCTCCTATAAAACATACATTAATTTTTTCCAAATCCCATTTTAAGCCTATTTTCGATGAATTTGGTGACTTTTGAGAAAATAGGAGAGCTAACAAAACCAACCACACCGTTTTTTCTAGGATTATTGATTAAAATTCATAATGTTTATTATATTTCGAGGTTTACCATTTTAAAATAATACTTTTTAATAGTTATAAAATCGAATTTATTTGTAAAATTTATTAAATAAAATAGACGTTGGTATCTTTTTTTTTTTTTTTAATAAATCATTTTTTATTAAGAAAAGTAAAAATGGAACTGTAAAACATTTTCAGGACTTCATTATCGAATTGAGGAGGTGGTTTGCTCCTCCCCACAACCCAACAATAAAGTTCTATTTCATGAATTGATTGCTCCGGCAGCCAGTATCGCGTGCGTGTTGCCACGAAGAACTGCAATTCCGATACGTTGGCGAAGCCAATACCCCTCGCGACTGTCCCTCCTTCGTTTAGCCAGCATCGCCCCAATTTCCTTGAGAAATTCCGCGGTTTTGGATCCCACTACACCAGACGTCTCTATCGAGATTGGGACAAAACGGAAAAGTTTTCCGATCTCCAATAACTGATCCCGGCTTCTCTAAGGAGGGTCCTCATTTTTCCCTGACATTGACAGTCGGTTTATTAGCAACCACCCTTCAAGACAGTAAACCGATAATCTTCTTATGCACGAAATTGCTTGATAAAGTGGCAGAATTGCTTGAAACGAAAAGCCGATAATCTACTTTACACGAAATTGAATGAAAAAGTGGCGAAAAAGTGTGGAAAACCCTATATTAGCAACCACCCTTCAAGACTGTAGAGGTAGTTTTGCAGCTTTTCCGCAGCTATTATGACCTCTTGGTTGTGAGAGGCAACCACAATATCCTCCCCATATGATAAAACAATTAAATCTTCAACTTTTAATCACGGGAGATCTGATAAGTATAAGCTGAAAAGAGCTGGTGATAAAGGCAAGTTTTGAGGTACTCCATTTGGAAAATACTTCGAGCTTGATTTCGTGCTTTTCGTATTGATTGCCCAGTGAGAATTAGCTATCCACTTTTTTAGGATGGGGGGAATATTGTTGAGAAATATTTTGCTATTCCTACAGAAAAAGCAGGTGGAAAACAATTAGGGATCATGCTTCTGCCGAAATCATTACTTAAAAGGATAAGTCTCACAAAATTTCCACCAGATATCGACGTGACTAAAATACAAGAATAAATATCCCTAATCAAAAAGGTTATTCTCATATTTGAAAGACAGAAACTTGACTGAGGACAGATCGAGCAAGTCTGATGAAATAATTAATACAACAAAAACTACTAAGGTAGTTGGGCGTGATATATCGGCAGGTTTATAGTTCTTCCCAAATAGCCAGTATTCAAAGTATGCCAGAACACGCTGGACCATTAAATTATAAAATAAATGTAACAAGTGACAAAAATAGGAATCAAAATGAATTAATGAAGGAAATAATTAAATCCCCGAGAACAGAACTCGTCGACGGCGTCTTCCGTCAACGTCAATCTTTCTTCAGGAACGGAGATATTTAGTTCATCAATTGACCCATCGAGAACTGAAATGGCGAGATTTGAACTCTTCAGAAGCGGGAATCGTAGAGACTTAAAATATGGGAATCACCAACACTACGGGGATTATCAGTCGGCGTTCAATCTCTAAAGGTTTCTTTAGTGAATCAGGAATTGGAATTTTATCTATCATCCAGTCCGAATTTGTTTGTCCATTTTTATCAATTAAACTATAAATGATATGCTAGACAATATTTACCTATCAGAAATCCTTCTTACACCAAAGCACTCCATACAACAAGTTTTGAAAATTTAATTTTATTTGAACTTTTATCCAAAAAATGATAAAAATTAATTTAAACAAGTATATTTCAGTATGTAATTTCAATTTTTGCGACAAGAAACATTATACTCGTTGAAAATCATGAGGATGGAGAGCAGCTCAAGTGAAGCCTGGCGCCAAAACGAACAAACTTGGTTCTCTACTTGGGACGGCCATGATATTGTCAGAAGAAAGGCTCTCGCTTGGGCCACGATGAACAAGATAAAGAAAGAGTGGATCGGCAAACGACGATCTGTACGTCACTTGTCTGAGGATGTATGAAGCCTTTGTCAAACCAATCCAACATATAATTCGGCGACCTGGGGAATGTCTAGTACTGAACACAACGTGGACTCGATTCTTTTCACCGCAGGCAACTTAGATCCCTACTGGGATTGAACTGGCCTATAAGAATCAACCAGGATCGCTATACAATAGATGCAGAAATGGCCCTCGAGTGTGGAATCGTTAATATGCGGTGGAGGTTATTTGGCCATATTTACGAATGGACATGCTTGCCCCAGCTAACATAGCAATGGAGGGCTACTTCCTGAAAGAGGGATCGAGCTTCCGTGGAGTCCACGTGTTACGCTGCCGGAAAACTTGACGGAGACCTGAAATGTGTGAAGAAAAGCTAAGGAGTGGTGAGGATCTGGACGAGCTGAGGAAACTCGCTCACGACAGAGAGTTGGAGGAGGCTGGTTCAAAGGATTGTTTTTAATGCTGCACGAGTAAAATTAACTAATATGATTCTACGTATGTTGCAAATAATAATAATAATAAACATTATACTCCAACTTCCTTTCCACCTCAGTGAAACCAAACTGTGGTTTAGACGTTACTATAATTTGTTTTTTCTATAGTTTATCCCCAACAATAAATTAAAAGGTATTGATTGGCTACCAGATGTGTATGTTGTCCGTGGACGTCCTCTGAAGGCTGAATAGACCCCAACGAGTAATGTCCAAGGTGAAGGGTCTACTGATGGGGGATAGAGAAGAGTTTTGATTTTCTTCGACCAGTTTATGTGATAAAAAATCTTAACTGTCTTGTGCGGTATTTTAGTTCAGACTCAGATGCCCCTTTTCTGTTGTACAAAAGTATAGGTTTAACAAAAGCAGTGTATAACTTGGCACATAAAACTTTCCTAGCCATGTAGTCCGACAGTCGACAGCATTATTCTCCTTATGATGTCTTCTCTATAGTAGTGTTCCAATTTTGTTGAGTTTGGCTGTTTTCGTGTGTTCTGTACATCTGTCCACCATTTTCCAGATCATCTTCTGACATTCGAGAGTTCAATAAGTTTTTACATACTTGATTGTTGTCGATACTTTCCTAATTTCTGTTTGTACTTGTTCCTTTGTTTCCTAGTCGCTGGTGTTTTCGCTCTCCAGTACAAGTGCCCAGTTTTTCTTATTGTCTGCAAATTAATCAATTTGGTTATAAATGTTAGTGTATTCACTTTTTGTTTTTTCTAGTCCCGGTTTTATGACGTACCGCATGTAGTAGTATGCTGTCACCTGGTGTGTTTTTTCGTTCATGTCTCCCATAAACATTTCTTGTCGTGGTCTTTTCCTGCTTTTGCATTCCATTCGCCAGCAATTAGTATAAAGAAGAATGTTTTTATACTCGTGTAGATCATTATGGTAAAAGGAGTCTAGTCTATCCACGTTTTTCTGCATTCTTCCGCATTGTTGATGCTAATAATTTTATCCGAGTTCTTTGAGGTTGTGTATGAGTTGTATACACATATGCGGGCGTCTTAACCTGCTTTGAGTAAAGGAGTTTCACTGGATTGGCAGTGGTTTTATCGTTCTGACGATTTCGTCATATATTCTGACTTTTAAATATTGGCTTATTCGATCTCCAATAGTCGGACACGACTTAATCGGATAACCTCTACGTGATAATATTTGTGAATCAAATTCAAAGTCTAATGAATACCGAACTTCTGGCCATAATGATGAGATTCTGATGGAAAGGGGATGATTCGATACTCGTTGTGTAGTTCCCTTGATTTATAACTTAGTGTATTTTGTTATTTTAAACTTAGTAAATCAACATTAAAATATTTTTAAATAGACAGAGAAACACACTATACATATGAGGTGGGTAATATTGTAATTAAAATACCCGCAACAAATAAAACATAAACTAGTATCGGAATTTATCAAACGGGAGTGATTGGCTGCAAGTTCAAAGACGGAATAATATTGGCTGCCGACTGTGGAAATATATACCACGGTTCACTCATTCAAATCTCGGATGTGCCTCGATTCTCCCAACTAAACCCCAGCAGTGTCGTTGGGTACTCCGGAGATTTGGCCGATTCTCAGCACGTCATTTCTCTGATGGAAAGAATGATGTGAGTAATAAATAAATAAAATTAGTTCGGAATACTCCGTTTTGAAGGACGGGCATTCGGTCGACGTGAAAATGCTCTTTTCATATCTGGAAAGATTCCTTTATATGCGCAGAAGTAAACTCAAGCCTATTTTGTGTGCCTTCGCTGTCGCCGGGTTCTCCCCTGATGGCTCAAAGTATGTTTCCTCGACATGACAAGGTTTTTGGGGATGGTCAACGAACGAGGAGTCTCCTTTGAAAATGACGTGGTCGACACTGCTTTTGCCCGCCAAATGTCCGAATCCATTTTGCGCCAAGTTCCCAATTTCCCGAATGGATCGGAGGAGGATGTGAAGAAGGCAATCGAGACGTGCTACAAAGCATTGAGTGCACGATGTTCTCTCTATGTCCCCAAGGTTGGTGTGCACTGTTTAGTGTAGTATTACTTGACTGTGGTCACTCCGGGTGTGTCCAGACAAGAGGGACCCTTCGTTGTGTCTGCAGACTCGCTAAATTTGATTGGCGACGATTATGGATCCTTTAATAATTAAAACTATTCGAGTTTCAGTAAATTGGCGTTTCTTGTTTATTTTTGTGTTTTATAAGAAAAGCTTTATTTAAAGATTAGGGAAAAATCATTTTCGAAATGCTCTTCTTTTTGTTCAACTTGATATTTGACATGTTTAACTTTTAATGGGATAAATGAAATAATTTTTCCTGTCTTGACGTTTTTCCTACCCATAAATAAATTACATCACAACAATTTCATGACCAAACTTTTCAAAATGTGCCTTGTCCTGCCACAGTATTCCTCAGACGTTGCAATAGATTTGTTTCAGTCAGAAAACACACCTACTTCTACTGTTCTCTTTAGCTAAATTCAATTTCTCAAGGTTTCTAAAAACCCTCTACTCAAAGGACGACGAAAACCACCCAAAATTCTTACATCTTTGCAGTGGGTAAAAGTATGAATCTTCCAAAAAACATTTCATGCTTTCTATTTCATTCCTCTTTTTTCCCAACAAGTTTTTTATAAAATTTACTAATTTCTTGATTTCAGACCATTAAAATATCGGACAAATTAAGAAATAAAACTGCATATGAAAGCAATTGCTTGCACCAGTCCATTACATTAATAATCGAATGGCAGGACTATAATTAAACGGAATAGCACTTCCCCCGGCAGATATTATTAACAATGCCATCAAAGTCCGGATGTAAATACAAATGGTGATCTGCCCCATTCAATGTCTGCAAATTCCAGAAAACCACTCACGTATAATGTAATATTATAATCCGGCGATTGAGCCATAATTTTAACTGAAACTCGACTAATCCCAGACATATCCCCATAGATAAAGGCTGCACTAAATTTATCTTTATATGCCTCGATTCTCCCCGCTAATGGATTGAGAGCATAGTTATAGAGCGTCGTCAGTCCATGAAATGCATATTCCCCACTAAAATAAAGCCACGGAAGGAAACCATGGGTTGGAATGCCCGTTAGACATGCATATATATTCTCCCATTCGAGGATAACCCGCTTGCTCAAAATTTGTAATTAATCTTGGCCGAGAGTAATTCAATATGTAATTTCCTAAATTGTTTCGTAAGTATTTTTCATGAGCAACCGAAAATACCAAAAATTCTTAAAAGTGACATCGAGTTGACGTAATTGTACATAAATCTGGTGACCAGAGAAGGCCGAGGCTTGATTTCGTCGTCGCTTGGTCTGGAATCAAATCCCCACGGATCAGCCAAGATCAGTTCGGCCACTCTATTCGGATATTTGACCCAATACAGAGTAGCCTAGACTATTACTTTCGAAATAAACAAGATAGCCACCAAAGCTGTGACCAAGCAAATGAAATCTTTCCAATTTGAGGGCACATGTCCATTCATGAATTGTGGAGATAAAAAAACTCTCAATCTCATGTGGGTCAGCTGGGAAATCACATCTACTGCTCGATCCGAAGCCGATCAGATCAAAAGCATACACCGGACGGTCGAATGATAAATTGTCAAAGTTTGAGGCCCAAATTCCGATTGAACCGGCATAGCCATGTACAAGTACGAGGGGAATGTTCGGATTTGTTTCGTTGAAGGAGACAGTCCAAATTTTATTGCCGTTCTTGAGTTCTATAAAAAATCGTCGAGAAGGAGATTTTAGTTCTGAATAATTTATCAATTATAAAATGACTCGAAAAAATTATTTTATCTTCTAATAATTCAATGTCGTCAAACCCCCATGAGGAATACCACATTGATTTTGCTAGAATTAATTTTTATACATTAATCAAACAAATTAATAAATTAACTCACTCGTTTTAAGTTTTATTTAACAAAGACACGGTAAAAACAAAACAAATTAATCACGTTATCCTGACGCACTTCACAAGCGACCTTATCTTCACTCGGTATTGTCCCCACACGCCACCCAAGACTGCAAATGATACATGAATATGTACTTGTAATTGCAAATTACTGACCATCTGAGTTACCGAAGACTATCTCATGTTTAGAATACTTCCTTTTGGCTCTGAAATATGTTTGATGAAGCAATAACCCATATCTTGATTCTCTCTCGATTTCAGAGTGGTTATGTACTGGGGCGCTTATTTAATCTTTCAATTAGATAACCAGTCTGCTCGAATGATTATCGTCTTATCTGTTGATGACTTTTTTGTAAGTGAATGCGATTCTGTTTACAAAAACTAGTTAGGAATTTGAAGGAATTGTCAGAGAGTTAAGAATCAGGTATTGGTTAACAAATACTGATCGAGACCCTATCGAAATTCACTGACAACGATTTATGTGGATGTGAAAAATCCCAGTGACTCGGTTGACCTATTTTAGTATTTTCGAAGGAACAAACATAAAAATTGTATATATCATCATATATATAATTGGTGTTAGCTTTATTTTTATTTCCCGTAATTATATCCCCTACTATCGCAGTAAGGAAAATTTAATTGTTTAATACAGTCGGGATATTTATTTGAATTATTCGAATTAACAAAGTTGTGTTTTCGGTCATTCTAAATTGGTAACATGAAATTTACTTTGAAATGGTAACGACTATATCGAATGAAAATAAAAAGAAAAAAAATTGAAAAAAATATTCCAAGTGATGTTGTAACAAGAATAAATACATAACTTGAAAACTTGTTTTTTAGAAATTTTATAATCCCGGGCGAGACTGCATTTTCTGTAATATTAACACAAATAATTTTTGAGCGAAATAATTTGTTTGTAATTTTGCACTCTAATTCAAAACATTTGGTCATATTAAATATAGTATTCTCATTATCTAAGATATTGAGAATTACGAATGTGGTATTTGTCAATTTTTGAATAACAATTTGACTTGAAGAAAAAATTCTACATCGGGCAGAAGCATGAGAATTGCTATCAATTACTACATAGCCAAGAATAGTTCCATTTGCTGATTTTCTGGAAACACTAAACTTTTCCTTTTCGAGAAAGATGTTTATATAATTTTCAAAACCAAAGGAATTTTCTGTTTTCCTTGTAATTCGCTCGAATTTAATATATATTTCACAATAGTCACACATAATTCCACAACAAACACTTGCATTAAGCATCAAAAGTTTTCCAGAATTAAAAAAGTGTCCCATTTCATCAATATAACCATAAACTGTTCCGTTTACTGGATCAATTTTAAAAACCGTATTTCCAATGATCTTGTAAGCCAAAATCTGTGATTTGTATTCTTCTTTCCCACGGAAACTTGAATTTCTGACTGCAGCCAGTTTTGTAATTATAAATGGATTAGAATCTGTTTTGTTTTTTACTGAAATTCTTAATTTTTTGTATTCAAAAATTGGCTTCGAGCAAATAACTGTTTTTTTAAAAATGAGATGTACAAAAAGTCGTCCCTTTAAAGGGGGATATCCCCAATCCAAACACTGAATAGTTACAAGTTTCGAATTAGAGTATGTTAAATTAACATAAACCTTAAGTTTAAGGTTATATTGTCCCGAATTCATTTTAGTTACCAAAATTGATGTCCAATTTTCTGAATTTTCCAGAAAACATGTTCTAATGCCAAATTTAGGACTGTCGTAGTCATAAGGAGAAGGGAGTTGTATCAAAACGTCATTCACTAAGTCTTCAATTTCATGCGAAATGTAATTTGGGTAAAAAGTTGGAGCATTGTTATTAACATCACATATATTGATTTGTATCACATAGACTCTGAACTCCTGTTTTGAAATAGAACTTGCTTTAAATTCTACAACACATTTTTTTTGTCCACGGCACCGAATTATACTTTCACGTAAAATGATTGAAGCTGTTGTAATAATTCCAGTTGTTTTGTTTATAATAAAATAACTGCTCTCAATATTATTTGTCAGTTTATAAAATTTCATGACGTTTCCTGATTGTTTGTTAGATTGGCTGGAAATGGCTCCAACGAATGTTGCCGGTTTAGATTCTTCAGGAATTTGAAAATATAAATAATTTTTGAATCCCATGCTTGAGTAGAAAACCAGGAAAATTGTTATTTTCATTTCTAAAATAAGCAAAAAATTAATAATTATAAATAAACGTCAACTAATGCCATTATCAAAATTGAATACTTATCAGCTGTGAAAAAAAATCTATATTTATTGGCACCTATAGAATTATTTTACTAATACATAATTTTCTAAACTAGTATTGCACAAAACTAAACTATTGCGAGGCCAAATATATTTAAATACAAAGATATTAATAAACATGAATAATCTAATTAATGTGATTCTTATAATCAATGAATAATGATAATTACCAAATATTGTTGGAGGTAACAGTCACTATACTTGTGAATACGCAATTTTAATAAATTAACTCAATAAAAACGATATGTTTGTCGCATTTGTCATAATACTTGAGACAAAATATAAGTTGATAACATATGGCCAATAACTAATTTTTATTTATTATAACAAGAAAACTAGTCATTACATCGGGAAAGAGTCATAAAGAAAAAACTATTAAAAGGCTGTTAAATATGAAAGAAATACGTACTTGGTTCAAATTTGTGCTCATCTGAATTTTCTTACTTTTACTAGACTTTATTATGTTTGATAGCTCTATCTACAAATAAATTTACCGTCTCATCAGTGGGATTCATACATTGATATTGTTAATTTTGTTCGTAATGTTAATTTATTAAAACTCAAAAATGATAAATAATCAATTTCAAGCATATTTAAACCTTCAAAAACTTAAGTGGATAAATCATTGATGATTTAAACAGAAAGTAAATTTTAATGATTTTTTATTTTAATATAAGATTTTCATTTCAATAATAAAATGGAACATGTCTTTTTAAAAATTAAAATCTTACAAAACTTGATAAGAAAAAATTTCTATCTTTGTTTTCTTAGTCGATGGGTTCCAGCTGAGTAAGTGATGCCGCCGACTCTGAGTACGTGAGATGACTTTATTGATTGCGTGTTGTCGAATGGACCTGCGGTAACTCTGAAAAATGCATCAAAGATAGAATAATCTTTAATTTTTGAATAATGTCAAAAATGAATACTGCATTTAAAATTACGTTTCGAAATATTTAAATTGGCTGAGGGCAAATGCCTCGTCTGAGATGTCATCCAGGTTGAACTTTTCGACAAATATAATTTGATTAACTCTGCCTGTTCTTCTGAGTCAGCATACTGAAAATCGTTAAATCTTTTTGCTCATTGCTGTTGAAACCAGCCAAGTTTTCAAAGTGAAGGCCCATAAAAGCATTTGAAGGAACTCGCAGGCCTAGAGAGACTAGCTGGCTTTTCTAGCGTATCTGCCTAGTTATCAATCGCGAGAATTGCTTGAAAATTCACTCAGCATAAGGGTTTAATTTCCGTTAATAAAAAAGTTATATTCTGATGATAATTATGGTAATAAATATGATTCACATTTAAATAACGAGGTGAAAAGTGTTGCACGTTATATGGATTCACATGCCGATGTTCCAAAATTATATAACCACCTCATTAAAAATTATTTTGGAAATCAACGTGAAAACATAGACCATGTTCTAAGTAAACCGTATTTAAGGAAACCACCAATACCAAACGAACAGCAAGTAATCATGCAGCTGACTGAATCATGTCCATTTCGTGCTGTTTTGAGCTATTTTGCTGGTAATGAAATTAACTGAGATTCTTTGGTCTTGGACTCGGGTCACTTTTTGGCGTTTTTTCTGTCGGATTGGAACCCCCGTCGACTTCACAGACACAGACCTTCCGATCTGTACTGAACGACATGAAATCTCGTTCTTGGTCGTATGCCAGGAATTTTTCCGTGGTTGGATTTCTATTTTCGGGAATTGAATGTTCGATTGAGAGCGTTAGACATGTCATTCTATTCTCGCAGTATCGTGGCAAGAGCGAACTTATCAATGGAACTGCCGCAGGGGGAATTACTGGGGGATTGCTGGGTTTTAGAGGTTTGCCAAGTATTAATAAATTAGCCGGATTTAAGCCTGGTCTCTTCGGGGCAATTGGATTTGCTGCTTTTAGTACAGTAATTGACTACTTCTTACGATATTGATATTTGTTCGAACAAAGCTTTATATTTTTACAACAAAAAGGAGAAATTTTGTTCATAATTAATTGTAAAAATAGAATTTAGAGGATACGATCTTTTTACAATACGGAATACTGTCTTATCTAAAGGAATGATCAGGAATTGTTTTAATGCATTAAATAAAAAAATTCTCGAAATTGATATTAATGATACAATACAAAGACGAACTTTTTCAAATTAAATTTTATTTTAATAAAACATACATCCAGTTCTTTGTTCAATTAAGGAATTTTTAAAATATTATTTGCTTATTGTTTTTCAAAATTATTGAGTTAAAAAGTTTTTTTACATAGAAAATCTCGATTTTCCTTTTTAGATCGAGCTCTGAGTACAATTTTTCGAACTCTGAATTGACTGCACTATTCTGAAAGATTTCAATAAATTTATATACATCAATTTCAACTTTGGATAAAACTGACATTGTTGAAAATTTCAACATTTTCAAGATCATGATCGGACCGTTGGTATCAAAGGAATTCCCCGTAAGCTTTAAATAAAATTACTCGGCTTTACAATTAAAGTTTCAACAGAACTGTTGTAGTTAAGACCATTTAGTAAAAAATTTAGACTTTTGGAATCCAAATGATTATAGGAAAGATCTAAAACGTTTAATGAATTTGTATTTCTCAGTGAAAAGCAAAATTTCTGACAAGCTTCCAATCCAAACCCATTCATTGAAACATTCAAAATTTAATACATTGATTTTTCTTTCAATTAAAAAAAAACATAAAAGAGACCATAAAAATTTCTGATATTGAAACGGAACCATTTTTCGAAATTTTATTCCAGCTAAGGTCAACGGATTTAATCGAGCGATTCTTGACTATTTATTATTTACACTTAGAAGTACGTAAATAAGATGCCAATAATTGAACAGAACTGTTTTCTATCGAACATTTTGACAATGTAAGTTTCAAAAGAGTTTCCTGGTGCTTGAAATGATTGGTGTATTTTAAACCTGCAAATTCTCAATTAAACTAGTCATGGTCGATTCCTTAATTACATTCCCTATAAATAAGATTTGACAATAAACCTGAAAGATTTAAATCTTCAAGTTTTTTATTTTTCAGCGAGTCTAAAACAAGACGCAATTTATTTCCAATCAAACAATTTTCAAGACTCTAAAGAATTTGAAAATATTATAAACCAGTGAAGTTAAGCAAGTCGCCTTTTGGATGAAATTTGACAAAAATTGAACCAAATCGTCGGCTATCTTAGTCCCATTTAAATTGAGTTTTTGAAGTTTTATCAAAGAATTCTAACTTGTTAAATCACAAATTCGACATCCCAAGATAGGAAAAAACATTTGAGATCAGTTTCAGTAAGACTGTATCCATTCAGGTTAACTTCTTCAGATCCAAGCTGGCTCTTGGAAATTGTAAGCTCGGATGCATTATATTTTTTGCAGAGTTTTTTATATTTAGATATTTCAGCCTCCATTGTGTGTTATTCAAAGATTAGTTTTAATAAAACACTTTATATGTAAGATTAATTCGAGTACAATAAAAATTAAGCCTTCGTAATAAAATTTGAATAACTAGCTACTTTAGTCAAAAAGCTGAGAGTAATCGATGAATATAACAATATAAATTAATGGAACCAATTAAACATTATTAATGGAATTATTGTGGTCAATTTTTTAACTATTCAGCTCTAATTCTAAAAAGTTTTTTTTAACAAAAAATACTTTTAATGTTTCTATTTCACTTTTTTTTTGATCGTGATCGGCACAAGCAATCCCTTCGTTCCTTGCTCCTTCATTTGATTAGTTAGTTGTGACTGTTTGTGCTGGGCTTGCCATGTTGTGCAAGCTTGGGGGTTATAAATAAATAAATTTCACTTTTTTCTCGACAAAACTAAAAAGAATCATGCATTCATATCACCAGACAAATGTAATTCAAAGAATTTACGTTTTAATCTTAATAAAATAGCCAAGAACATAAACTCTCCAAGTCCATCCGACCACTTTTTCGATAAAAATTACGACTATTATTATCTTTTCACTAAGACGGGCATTCGCAACCTTTTTTTGTTCATCGCCCCCTTAGATATTTTGTCCACATACAATTTAAAAATTTTTGTGCATTATCCTTTAATTGGTTGTTTTTTGTATATAACTCAAAAGTCAAAATATAAAACAATAAATCAAATTAAACATTAAATTTTTATTAAAAATTATTAGTTAGACCCATGATATTGTTAATTCTGCTCAACTTTAGTAGTATTTTACTTATCTCAGATAGTTGTGAAATGTTTTTAAACTGATTTATAGAAAAATTATGTCGATAAAGCAATAATTTTCTTGCAAATGTTTTCATTATTTTTTTGCAATCAATCATGTTGACAAAATTTCCTTGAAGAAAAATAGTAATTTCATTAAATTTTGTAAAAATTCAATTCAAATAGAATATATCATTTTTTCGTGAAATGATTTCTTCAGCCAAAACCAAGTCTTCTTCAGTCTAGAAAAATGCGACTATTGCATCGAAAAAATTAACAAATCTTTCTAAAGCATTTCCTTTTGAAAGCCATTTTACTTCCGTGTGTAATAAAAGTCAAATAAAATCTTCACCAGCATCTAAAAAGACGATCACATTTGCTTCGTGTTTTTATTTTGTTAATTGTTTTGATTACAATGTTTAAAGATTTATGTAAATCATGACATAAAATCTTTGATACAATTGATGCCGATGCAAAATATAATGAACCGTAATGACCCATGGATAATCTTTTTTAAGAAGAGAAACAAATCCCTTATATTTTCAAACCATTGACATAGGACCATCCGTCGCACAGGAAGCCAAATTTTCAAATATTATTCCATTTGTTTCAAAAAACACTTTTACTACGGAATATAGTGACATTCCAGTCGTACAGGTTTCCAATAATTCGACAAACAATAAATCCTCATTTAATACAAATTCATTATCAAAATACCTAAATTTTATTACAGATTTGAAAATAACCTCACAAATCCCATTAAAACAGCTCTACTATCCACAATACGTTTTCATCAATTTGTAAAGAAAACTTACTTTGCTTCAGTCTTTCAATAAGAATTTCTTTTACATTATCACCCATTTCATCAATTCTTCGACGAATCGAATTATTGCTAGATAGTATGAGAACTGGAAGTTTTCTCAATAATTTCAGCAATTTTATAAGAAGCGATCTACACACCCACAACTACATATAAATAAATCTTAAATAACCATCATGTACTGGCTTTGTGAATAACGATTTAATCGTTTTCTTATTTTCAAAATTGTATTTTAAAGTTTGAAAGTATTCAATAGGCTTTGACATTTTATTTGGGTACTTGCGTTTTAAATCTGAAACATTATTAAAATTAACATGTATAAATACTTGTATAATATTTAAATTCGAATATTTAATTAAATATATTATCGCCCCCTCTACAAAATTTTTGCCGTAGGGAAGCGATTCGCCCCGGTTGAGAACACCTGGTCTAAGATAACTGAAAATGTCAGCTGTTATTTTTAGTATGTGGAGAAGGCTGTTCATATAACAACACTCATTCACTTAATCCAACTTCAATATTCTGGTCTCCGATTAGTCCATATGTTTAAACTTTCTTAAATCAGTATACAGTCCGACCCCCAAATGGGGCACCAAGTGCCCCAAAATGCGGGGGTGCCCCAAAAACAGGGTTTTTTATTTTTTTTAAAAATTAAACCATTAATAAACATCAAAAAACATTTTTACTAAAATATTCAGTTATTTTCTTTTTATTTGTAGAGTTTGTCTGATATTGTTCGTCAATTTCAGCCGAAAATCAAAAAAATTCTCGGAGCATACTTGGTGCAACATTAGAAATTTTTCTTCTAAATTGTTAAGCAGATCTTTTGTTTTTGCTACGACATTTTCACATTTTTCGGTTTCTGAATATGTATCATAAAAATTATTGTTCATGTCTTCGCATTCCCATCATTGTTTCGTTAACAACTTGATCTACACCCCTCGACTTAAAATCCGACAGTTAATAATCGTCATTTTATTATCAAATTTAGAAAAAAAAACCTTTGAGCATAATATTTTTTTCTATATTTTATATTAAAAAAATATATTTACAAAAGTTTTATAAAACGATATTTAAAAGCATAAAACGTGTTTTCAGTGGCGTAAATTCCGGACACTTTTGCTATTATAGTTAAAAGAGCTAATTTTTTAAATATTTTAGAACAAATTAATGGATTCTTTTTGTAAAGGACAAATTATTTCTTATTACCAGCAAAATTTTTCTTATAGGAGAATTTCTGATATCCTCGGAGTTCCGAAAATCGACCGTTTTCGATGTTATTCGAAAATACATAAACTCAGGAACCATTATAGAAAACGTGGGTCTGGAAGACCAACATTACTCAATACAAACGAAATCAAAATATTAGTGGAACTTTCTGAAGCCAATAGTGAAAATCTGCTAAAGACCTCGCTCTAGAAATGAAAACCATCACTCAAAGTAATTTCCTCCCCGCGAACAATTACCGCAATTTGAATAAGAACGGTTTATTTGAAGAGTAGCAAAGAAAAAACCATTGTTGAGTAAAAAAAACATACTCAAAAGATATGAAATATCGAAAATATTCGTTGGTATGTGTGATGAAGGATGGAGATCAGTCTTTTTTTAGACGAGTGTACTTTTGAAGTTTATTATGCACGTAAAAGAAAAATTATATACCGAAAAAGGGGAAATGAATTCAAAAATTCAAATTATCAGCCAACTGTTAAGTGTGGTGGTGGCAAAATTATGGTCTGGGGATGCTTTCATATTTTGGAATGGGTTCGTTATGTTTCATTGATGAAAAATAAACTCAGGACAATATATAAACATCTTGCTAACAATCTGGAAAAATCAGCCATTAAAATGGGATTAAACAGCTTCATATTCACAAGATAATGCCCCATGTCATACTCTTCGAAAGCAACAAAGGAGTATTTTTCTGCAAACAAAATTAATTTACTCGATTGGCCGGCTCAATCCCCCGATATGAATCCCATTGAACATATTTGGTCAAAATTAAATATGAATTATCGAGGGATGATACAGAAAATCGACCAAAAAATAAACATCAACAAAAGGAGAAAATTAGAAAATTTGGAATAAAGTCCAATTGATTTTATTCGAAAATTAATAAATTCGATGAAAACTCGGAGTTTGAGTTAATAAATCAAGAGGAAAGCATATTCCTTATTGATATTTTATTTTGAAATTTGTCCGGAATTTTTGTCTTAAAAAAATCGGTTTTTGCTTTATTCTCAATATTTAAAAAGATTTATAAATAAATATTATAAAATTAAAAATATAGATGATATTAGCATGCTTAAGTTTTTAATTTAATAAATTGCTAATAAAAGACGATTTATTAACTGTCCGGATTTTAATGTCGAGGGGTGTAAATGTTCATCTGTTAGACAGTTTTTGTTGCATAAGAATCACGGTTCCTGTCGATTTTCTTCCAAAATTAACAATACTTTTAGCATCTATTTTTCCCCATCCTTTTGAAATTAGCATCATAACCTGACGCAAATTTAATTTACCAATAGAATGTGTAAAATCGTTTTCGAAATCTTGAAAACATAAAAATTCCATTAAGAAAGAGGAATAATAATCTTTAAAATCTTGATTATGCCCATATCCAAAGGTTGTAAATAGGGCGTTGTATTTTTCGGCAAAAATAAAAATTCGATGTTCGAACATTCGGCAGTTTTATGGCATCCCGCATTGTCAAGTATTAATAATATTTTTCTGTTGTTTTTGCAAAACGATTCATTTATAAGTGTAAGCCAACTCATAAAAGTCTTTCCAGTCATCCATGCATTTTGAGAAGATGATTACAATAACCCAAAATCTTGAACATCAAATTTTTTTAGACACCGAGGTTTTTTATATTTTCCAATAATCAATGGATTAAGTTTTCCCCGATTAAACTGCAGCATAGAAGAACAGTGAGTCTTTCTTTCCCTTGTTTATAACCAAAACACGGTTCGCCTTGTTCAACAAATGATTTTTGAGGAGTTCTTTTTATAAAAAGCGCAGTTTCATCACAATTAAATATATTCTCAGGTCCATATTTTAATACTTTCTGGTCATATTTTCAAAATAATTTTTTCAATAAGATAAATCACATGAAGCTTTTTCACCACATATTGACTTGAATTGAAGTTCATCCGCAATTTAAATCTATCAAGCCACCCATTGGAAGGCTTAAAAAGTAATAATCCAATTTTTGAAGCTGTAACTAAGGCAATTTTTTTCAAAATAGGGCCTGAAATCGAATTTATCTACGCGTAGTCTTGAAATATTTCAAAGACTTGATCATCAAATTTATCTTTATCGGCTTTAAATTTGTCATATTCCTCAGAAATAGTATTGCCGTGTTGCAAGAAAGGTACAATATTTCGTTTATTCTTGATATTGTTCCTTTACTTGTGTTGTACTTTTTCATTAGTTGCCTCTCAGATAAATTTTTTCTTCAAAATTTCTTTAGCAATCTTCATTTAGTTTCGTAATCCTAACCACAACAATACAAATATAAATTGAAAATAAAACAAAAAATAATTAATTTATTATAATTTTATTTTTTTTAATTCCTTATAAATGATTTTATGGTGCCCCAAAAATTCCATAATTTTTTATCGATTTTTATTTTTTTTCTGCCAAAATGTACTTTTGGAATAAAGTGCCCCAATTGCGGGTGCCCCAAAATCCGAGGGTGCCCCACCCTGGGCTGCCCCATTTTGGGGTCGGACTGTAGTCACATATAATTCCTAGACTGCTAAATGTCTCTCGGTCAAAGTGTATTATTATTATTTGCAACATACGTAGAATCATATTAGTTATAATTTTACTCGTGCAGCATTAAAAGCAATCCTTTGAACCAGCCTCCTCCAACCTCCTCTGTCGTGAGCGAGTTTCCTCAGCTCGTCCAGATCCTCACCACTCCTTAGCCTTTTCTTCACACATTTCAGGTCTCCGTCAAGTGTTTCCGGCAGCGTAACACGTGGACGTCCACGGAAGCTCGATCCCTCTTTCAGGAAGTAGCCCTCCATTGCTATGTTAGCTGGGCAAGCATGTCCATTCGTAGAATATGGCCAAATAACCTCCACCGCATATTGACGATTTCCACACTCAGAGGGCCAGTTCTGCATCTATTGTATAGCGATTCCTGGTTGATTCTTATAGGCCAGTTCAATCCCAGTAGGGATCTAAGTTGCCTGCGGTGAAAAGAATCGAGTCCACGTTGTTCAGTACTAGACATTCCCCAGGTCGCCGAATATATGTCAGGATTGGTTTGACAAAGGCTTCATACATCCTCAGACGAAGTGACGTACAGAGTCGTCGTTTGCCGATCCACTCTTTTCTTTATCTTGTTCATCGTGGCCCAAGCGAGAGCCTTCCTTCTGACAATATCATGGCCGTCCCCAAGTAGAGAACCAAGTTTGTTCGTTTTTGCGCCAGGCTTCACTTGAGCTGCTCTCCATCCTCATGATTTCAACGATGGTCGGTTTTTCCAACGTTCATTTTAAGGAACCATCTGTTCAGCTCAGCAGGTGCCACTTCAAGGAGTCGAAGTAAGGCCGATTTGTCGTCTGACACGAAGTCGACGTCATCTGCATATACAATTTCGACGATATTGCCAGCATAGAATTTTCGAAGGTCTCGTAGTGCCGTCTCCAGATAGATCACGAATAGCAACGCGAGAGGCGTCTCCCTGAGGGTCCGACGTTGCACGTGAATTCACGGAAAACGCCGTCCGACCGCACCTTGAGCTGTGTGTTGCGATCGTAGTACTCTTATCATAATTGACAGAGTCAGGTCCATGAATTGGTTCCAGTAATTTGAGGAGTAGACCAACGGCGTACCGTGTCAAGGCCCTAGACAAGGTCTACAGTACCGGTCATATGTTTTAGACATTCTGAAAAAATCCCAGTGTTTGATTTTTCTAAAGAAAAATCTTATTAAAAAAATGCTTTTCATTAAGCATTATCCATTTTTTTTAGTTATTTATTTTTTCCCAATCTCATCGTCAATGTATTTTCGACATCTTGATCTTTTTATAGATTTTGTCGAAACTGGCCCAGTCATATGTTTTAGACATTTACGATGCACATCCATAATCTGGAATTTTAAAAGTTAAAACGAGTTTTTATTAATTAAAACACAAGTTAGTATTTAGTTACATCTCCTTTTTTCGATATTACATCATGTATTCTATTTGGGATCGACAAATACAAGTTTTGAATATAATCATCTCCCATCTTGTTCCATTCATCTTTTGCCATCTCCCATAGTTGCTTAACGTTCTGAGGGTTTCTATTTCTGATTTTGCTCTTTAAATAATGCCAGCAATTTTCTATTATGTTAAGATCTGGCGATTGTGCAGGCCAATTGTTTAAAATATTCACTCCTTTTTCAAGCAAATAATTTTTTGTAGACCGTGAAGTATGACATGATGCACCATCTTGTTGGAAAATAAAGTTATCATATATCTCAGAAAGCCCTTGTTCCAAGATTCGTTGATATTCTACGGAATCTACATTTCCTTCGCACAATATCAAGGCACTTTTTCCATCGTGTCTGATACCGCCCCAAACCATGATTGAAGGTGCGAATTTCTGAGTTTTCGTTGTGTAGTTCGAATTGAATCTATTTCCAGGAGGTCTCCTTACGAATTCTCGTGCTTTCGAAATTAATTCGATGCGGCACTCGTCAGTAAAAATGACCTTATTCCAATCGAATGAAATGTTTCTAGTGCAGAATATTTTTCTCTTCTTGATATTATTAGTTGAAAGTCTAGGTTTTTTGGCTGCTATTCTTACGAAAAGTTCATTTTTGCGTAAGATTCTTCGTACAGTTTCGACACTGACGGTTTCCGTAATATTTAGGTCTTTTCTGATTTCATTCGCTGTTTTTTTGGGAAAACGTCGAGACTCACGTACAAGATTCCTTTGAGCACGTGCCGAAAGAATACAATTTCTTCCAGATTTTGGTCTGTCGTAAAACCCATTTCCATCCAAATACCGTTGGTAAGTGTGATTTACGGCGCATCTGGATATTCCAAGTAAAATCGATATTTCCTGTACGGTATGACCATTTTCTCGCATAAAAACAATTCTATGACGCTGTTCAACAGAAAGTCGTGGCATACTGCTTTCAAATTAATTTAAAACACGTTTCCGATACGAAAAATAGAAAAAAAGTATAAATTTTATTGAAATATAATGAATTTAAATAAAATGTCTAAAAACATATGACTGGGCCAATTTCGACAAAATCCTTAAACATATGAAGAAGTCGAAGATAAAGCGAAGATAAGATATGAAAATGATAAATATATAATAATATAGATAATACTTACTAAAAAATTTTATTTTATTGGATTTTTCTTTAGAAAAATCAAACACTGGGATTTTTTCAGAATGTCTAAAAACATATGACCGGTACTGTATTCCCATTACTGTTGTTGCACTTTGTATCTCTGTGTAGCGCAGTACCATTGTGGCCCAAACAGCATCGGCGGTGGTCTTCCTGTCCTAAATCCACTCTGACTCGGGGATAGATAGTTGTCCACTGTTCCTTATCGGTTTCAGTGTAACTAATCCCAAAGTTTTCCGTAAGGTGTTTAGCAAGATTATAGGGCGTAGATTTTCGACAGGCCCAGCCTGCTTGTTAGGCTTTTGGATCGGTATTAATAATCCGGAATCAAGACCGGGAATTCCTTTTCATAAACATACCATGGAGTAGCTCCGCCAGTTTGTCTGTTAGTGCAGGCGGTCCGTATTTAAACAGTTCTGAATTATTCCATCCGGTCCAGAGGAGCGCCATTTTTAAGTTTGGCTATTGCAGTTGATACTTCACCGGTGGTGATAGGTAGGCTGAGATGAGTGGTGTATCCGCTGGTGTAATCGGATATTTCTCCGTGAGCGGTTAATATACTCTCGAAATACGAGGCTATATATTCAGCCTGCTCTTTGGGATTTGTGATGAATCTTCCATTGTACTTGCGACCGGAGCCAATTGCCTCGTCGGCTGCCAGAGGATCCCTTTCATTGTCTCCGCCCAGGCACCTCCTGGAGAAAGTTCGGCATTTATGTTTCCAAGAGATTTCATGATTGACAGTTGGTAGTTGTCTCTGACCAGCGTAGATGAGCACAGTTGTCGATTTTATGCCTTATCCTTACATCAGCGTTGGGCCCTCTTCGTCGTAGGTCAATTGATGTCTTCATAGCAACTTGGCAGAGACAATTTTATGATCACTGTAAGTAGCTGCACCTCCATAAGACCTTGAGTCTCGGAGAAGCGATTTTTCCCCGGCTCGACAGACGATGTAGTCAATTTGGTTGAAAATGTTGACGGACCCTGCGGTCGGTGAGGGTCGTTGGCCAGTCCACGTCGTTTTGTGACGCGCGGGATGCTGGAAACCGTGTTGCATAGGAATAGGTCAAAGACCCGACAGAATTCAGCTAGAACAGTTCCTGGATAGTTTCTGATTCCTCTTCCGTGATGGCCAATAAAACTTTCGTTTCCCTTACGGGTTCCAACTTTCGCATTCCAGTCCCCGGCAACAAACAGAAAGTACGAAGAACCGAGGTCTGTTAATGTCCTTCCTAATCCTCATAGAAGATATCAAGTTCTTCTGGATTTTTTTTGAATACGTCCACTGTGTGGCGCGTAGACATTGACAATTGACGTGAGTCTCCTCGACTTGCTGCTTGAGATTGTACGTAGTTGTAAGACGCTGATCCTATCGCTGACTTTCCAATATCGATATAGTCTGGAGGTGTGGTTCTTGTGTATTGCGAATCCTTGTCCATAATGTATAGATTCTGAGGGAAGCAGTATTAGGCGATAATTCCGTGTATTCGTCAGTCCGGTTTTACTTTAGTCCTCCTGTAGACAGCATATAGAGCCCTGGTATTTTTCGAGATCAGTACATAGAAGGTGCCTCTTAGCCACTTTTCAGACTCTGACATTGAAGGTAGGATTGTTAGTTCATTAATTGTTTCGAATGCTTAATAGACATTGTTTCATAATTAAGTACATTTAATATCATATTTCATACATTTATTATTATATAAATTTGCTATTTCACATTATCAGTAGTTTTAAAATTAAATAAATTAACAAAATTTTGTGGCTTTTCTTGTTGTACCACAATGACTACAAATAATCGATATGAAACATTCGAAAGTAAGAATATTTGTAATACGCAGACATGGCCGATATAATGTTATACCAGGATAATGTAGACAGAATAAGATCCTTGAAAATAGACTGGAAGTCTTACTACGAGTGCAATCTCCGGGATCTAACTATATAGAATCAATTCTATTGACCAAAGGGACTACTGCTTCATTGTCGAACTCGAAGAACTGACAGATCCGAACGAAAGGGAGTGCTTCCTGACTCAAAATGCAAACCAGGTTCATTTTGTGTCCAATTTGGCAAGTTTGCGGTGACATTCCTCACCATTCTACACAAAATTGGAATCCAGGAGACTTTAAAGTACATTTTGACATTTCTCGACGACTTAATCGAGGTTGTTCGCCAAAGTGGACTAATCAAAGGAAAATCCAAAACGATGCGACTTTTTCACGGCCTTTTGCCGAGTGAACCCAGAAACCATCCTGAATTTCTTTTCAGACCTTCTGAACAGGGACGACCAGTTCATATACATCCAAGTATTGCCAAATAACCCACAATTCCAACCAAATTCACGTTTTAATCACAGAGTGCGAAAATCCTCCAGAAAATAATAATTTACGACCGAACCTGCGTGAATGCCCGGATATCAACATTTTCTTCCAATCTCTCAACAATCGGCTCAGAAATTCCGTAATTTATGATTTGAGTCGATTTCAGGTCCACTTTCTTTCCCCTCTCATCGAATGCTTCCAAAATCTTTTAAAAGTGGAGGAATTCCGGAATGTGGTGGTCCAAGTCAATTTTATTACCACGTTTATTGCTGTGCGTATTTGGCAGAGTCCGACAAATGCTGGCGTGTAAGTGCAGTTTCCAAGTTCAGTACCAACTGATCCACTGTCTGTGGTTGCTGTCATTCACGAGGGAAATCGCGTTGGAAATTGCCTTCAAGTTTGGTTGGTGTGCCTCATTTGCAGTAAGAATGGACTTGTGTCGGCGATTGGGGGAATTCTGGCATTGGCTGTGAAGGAAAAAGTAGTGCGGGTGATTCTCTCGTTGTTCAGAGTTGTTGTGCTTTGCTATGACAGAATATGATTGCCGTGGAGTCTGTCGAGTCGGGGCAACGGAGGAACCTTCTGTTGGGGATATTCCAGCCGCGAGTGATCAGGACGTTGGAGGTGATGGAAGAAAAGTCATTCGACGACGAGGAGTTGATGCAGGACCTCGAATTCCTCATTGGGACATTGAAGGAGTTCATTCAGCAAATAAGGTTGGCACTCCACAGGCACTCCAGTTCATTCGACGAATACTTGACGGAAATTCGATCAGGACGACTGGAGTGGACGCCTGTGCACACCAGTGATAAATTCTGGGTGGAAAATGCGACCAAATTCAACGAGAATGAATATGGGACTCTCAGGTGTTATTTTGGGGAGTTTTGAAGGCGGGGATTTGATTGATTTGATCCGAGCGAATGAGGACTCCCTGACGACTGCAGTGGCAATACATGACATTGGGAATTACATCTCCGTCTATCCGTTGGGGAAATCGTTGTCTCTATTTTCTCCATTTGGGTAGGGCGGTTGATAGACTGGGGGGAAAGGCGTTGATATTGGAGTTTTTGAAGAGTACGGACGAATCTGTTTATCAGCAAGCATTGACTACTGTCCAAAAGATGATGGTCGTCAATTGGTAATTTGATTACTTTATTTGCTATTAGGGATTATCTGAATAGGAATCTCAAGGCAATGTAGTAATTAACACATTAACATATTTCTACATTTTATAACACTTTTGATTGATCACTATTACCACTTTAGTCTAAATAATGACATTAAAATCAACTTTGGCTGATATATTTTTTTGACTAGTCAGCACTCTTTAAAGAGAACAAGTTAGGGGAAAAAATATTTAATCAATGCGATGCGTTGTTTATCAACCACTAATCTATCGATTTCTGGATCCTTTGACGAAAGACACACCCGAATATCATGAACAACATTCAGCCTGAAGTAGTCGGACACAAAAGCAAAAATTGATTATATAATGTTTTGATATCTTTTTACACCAAAATTCAATTAATTGTGCAAATAAGGTTTTTGACTCGCAAGAATTTATTAATTCAATAAATTCTTCTTGAATATTTGAAGCTAAGTCATAAACTTTTACGGAAAAAGTATTGAAAAAAGCTCAAGATCTACTTCATTAATTTAAGGTATATATTTTTCAATTTCTTTCATTCATTTGGATTGACAGATTGTACTCTAAAAACTAGTTACAACCAACATAGCTGATGCTCCATTTGTGGTGCGTGCACTAAGATTTTGCCACAATAGATCTATCATAAGTAAAGTGTACCTTCTGTTTAAAAAAACGATTAACTGCATCGAAAATATCAGAAGCTTTTTATGTTTACAAATAAGGAATAATTGAACAAAAATTCCTCTGTTAATATTTTCCATATACTCAGTTTTTATTTTTGTTCAGTGTATATGGCACAAATATATCACACTTAAACGAGTAACTAAAAGCAATTTGCTTTTTCTGTTTGATAGAAATACATTTTCTTAACCAGATCATTTGGATAACCAAATAAGTCTGTGATTAATCTTTTCTAGGTGATCCCCTCTCATGCTCTTTGAACCAACAATTCTATTTGACGGTGACCTGGAGATGAATTATCTCTTTCTCTAATAGGATTAACTCCTTATGTATTAGATCCGATGAAGACATTGCACTTTACAACATGTTCAGAATTTCTTGCTGTCTTCAACTTAAGGAATATATTTTGTTAATAACTAACTAATATTAATGATTTTTAATAATATTAATTTTTTTAATAAATTATTAATAAAATCATTCCTGTGGTCGTTGTTGTCGTGTTGTACAAATGGGGAAAGGTTATCACAACTACATGTGTAAAAAGTTCTTTCATCCTCAGAATCCAGAAAACATTGAAAAAGTATTAAAAATTATATTAAAACAACCCAGATCTGGATGGCGCAACAACAAGCTGCATTCGATAAAAAGAAGCAAGAGAATCTAATCGAACAGTACAAGCGAGAACAAGATTACTTGGAAAACAAAGCTCTGTTAGGCGATAAGAAAGCAATTTACGGAATCAGTTTTCTGTACGAGCCTCCCTCAGGTCTTGTCGAGAAAGAAGTCAGTAATTCGTGACTAATCCCAAGGAACCCGCAGTGGAAGTAAAATTCGAATGGCAGAGGAAGTACAACGCTCCCCGAGAAATGTAATAATCTCCCCGACCTTGTTAGATTCGCCAAAAACAACACGGAATTGTTGGACCGTCCATTCGGAATAGAAGTGAGGAATGTCCGGTGTATAAAATGTCACAAATGGGGACACATCAGCACGGACAGTGTCTGTGAATTGTACCGTGTGAATTTGACGATGGAACCGGCCAATCCAGTGCCGTGCGAGCCGTTGAAGGATGCGTTGAAGGCGGCCATATCTGATGTGAAGAAACAAGTGCCTTCGAGTGTGCTCGAGCAGATAAAGGGGAAATATGTACTGACGGGGGTCATTTGTAGAGGAAATTGAAGAAGATGGACCAGAATTCGAGGGAGGTCAAATATTTGCTGTCGTTGGGCGAGGAGAAGGTTAAGAAAATGTACAAGTAAAGGCTTTTGGGGATTGTTTTAGACTGGCCAAAAAGAGGCGTAAAACTACTTCTTGATTTCATTTAGTAAATTAATTGTTTATTGTTCTCAATAGTAATCTCCCTTTTAGTTTTTTAAAGTCGGGTTAGGCAGTTTACCATCGAATATTGACATGAGCGTAGTCAAGCATCTTGTTGATTGAGTTGCATTTTTGTACAATTCAATATCTCTCTTGGTAGTTTTTATTAGTTGGGATGACGTTGCTTTATTATTTCTGTTTCTGAAAAAGTAACAATAAGTTGGATGTGATTTTTCTTTCATAGAAAGGAGAATAATTTGATAAAATGTTTAATTGGATGATCTGTTTCCGAATTAGATTTTCTCACATGATAGTATAATTGCCTCACTATCACAATATTATGTGGTTTCTATGACAATCTATTACTTTAAATGTTTTGGTCAGTAAAGTTCAAAGCGTAATTATTAATTGCTTACACTTCCGTTTCCTTATTGTGATAAATATCACATCTTTTAGGTTTGGTTGAAGATAATTCCTGTCCTTGTATTGTTTTTAGTCTATTAATATTTGTATTTTACTAAAGACACAACTGTGCATTTGAAAATATATATTTAAAAGATTCAGAAAGACGCAATAACATGTGACTTTGTTATCAGATTTCAAGAGGTATTTTATTGCCATTCTATGGAAAATCTTTATTTATAGTCAAATAGGTTGGTTTTGCAACGTTTCCGATATTTTGACTAATGAACAACCAACCTTCAGATTATTTATATTTCATCAATTTGAACAACAATAATGAGTTGTGCCCAGAAAATTTTACATACTTCCATTCAAATAATGATTTGTACACTACTGAAAACCATAACTGCTACGACTGTTGGAATAACAATTTGATTTTTAATCAAAATATTGAGAACAATAATTATTCGTCGATTCAAACCTACAATGAAGATAATCTTTACTTTGAACTGAATAAAATGTCATCACAATGTAACGAGCCTTCAGAACTTGCTTATTGTGAGGGACCAAGTGACTACTGTCAGAATCAACTAACTGAGTTTCCAAGACACGAGAAACTTCCCAAAGTAATTTCCAGTTTTAATGGTTTATACAAACATTCATATTTTAGAAAACATGAGACAAGAACATGCTAGAAGAAAACCATATTCAAGGCCTCAAATATCATTACTGGAACTAGAATTTGAAACAAACCGATATCTAACAAGAGAACGGAGGTGGAATATTTCACAGCAGCTTAGACTCAGTGAAAAACAAATCAAAATTTGGTTCCAAAACAGAAGAATGAAAATGCGCAAAATGATCGCTCGTTCAAAAGATCGGAAGGATTAGTTACGATTTACTTGTTTAGGAAAAACATATTAATTATGGAAAATTTTTTAATTTTCTTATTTTTATATCAAAATAACAATCTAATTATAAGCTTTACGAAACATTTTTAATTGTCAATTCCGATACTTCTAACCAAGCTTCATTTATGAATATCAAGCAATTCAATAGAGTGAATTTCTTTAACTTTTCCGTAACTTTTTCGTGATCTACATTGCCATCATTAGTATAAAATTCAATCAGTGTGCACATAGGAGTTGTCTATACCTGTCTTTGAATGATTTCATTATTCCTTGATCAAGGGGTTTTAACTTCGATGTTGTATTTAGAGGGGAAAAAGAGTTCGATGTTACTGAACTCTAAATCATGTGAGTGTACCAAATAAAATTAGAATTTTTTGGCAAAATCATTTCTTTGCTCAATTCTATAAGCTATTCTGAGAAATAACCATATGACATCAATGCTCTTTATTTGACGTGTATTCCATTTGTAAATTATTAATTAAATTTCTTCTTCCTTTAAAGCAGCGTGGATTTTTGGGTTTTCCAATAACAAATAGGTCAAGTTTTTCTCCAATCATACTAACCCAAAACATAACAGTTACTCCTTCTTTTATTGATTTATTAGACAGATTTTTGTCCGAATAAGAGTTAATGTTCTGTTGGACAAAAGTGTAAAAACAATCCAGTTTTGTCCAAATTAAAAATATTTTTTGAACAATATTCTACATTTTACACTACATATTTTTTTTAAGAAATATCTCCAATTGAAAGTTAAATTAATCAGAAATTAATCGGCCAGCAAGCCGGATGGAACAGCTGTTCCCACGCACAACGGCCAACAGGATCCTTTGGATTAGGAATGTAAATTCCCTAAATATTGTTCTAATTTTCTATTGTGGCCTTCTGTAAAATTTTCAATCACAGAGGTTTCAACAAATTGATTTTCCCCACATAAAGCACTGCAAGCAATTCAATATCGATTTTTACATTTCTCAAGCCATTCATTTGCTGCTTGAAATCCTTGAATATTACAAACTTTCGCCATTTTTAAAGATATAGACTTCAAAAGATATTCATTGATTGTAAATCCAAATGATCGTTTTTAAACGAACAATTCAAATAGATCTTTGTCGAATGATTGAGACTTGGGAAAGTAATTTTTTATTTTTTGATCATCTTTAAAAGTAGGTATTCGTTCAGTATTTTTCAGAATTTTGTTTATACAGTCCAGAGAAACATTGAAATAAATGGATAAATCGCGGTGTGTGTAATGTCTATTTTTATGATAAAATTCGATTATTTCCTTCTTTTGAAAAAACCATGAGCGTTTTCGACTTTCCATCATGCTAACAACTGTAGATCGTGTGATTTATTCATTTTTAAGAATTTCAAATAAACACATGTAAAAATATTAAATTTAATATTTTTTGTGTTCACACAAGATTTGACGTTCACTATTCTTTAATAGCAGTCTAATTATAAGTTGTGCATTTTGCGTTTGTTTTCTACTTAAACATTTGATCTCGAATGCTCTCGATTTTTAATACTTTTGATTTAATTCTTCCAATTTTCACTTCGATTTAGAAATAATTTCTCGAAAAAATTATTGCTGAGAACCTATTTATTAATAGAATAAGTGATTTCGCTAAAATGAGGTTTTACAATTTATTTTTAACGGTCTTGTCTTATTGAGAGGCTTTGGAACTAATTACAGTTAAAATAATTAGAATTATTAAGCCTGAATTAAATGTTAGAAGATATTCATAATGTTAGTTTGCTTGTTGATAAGTGTTTTTGTACAATTTCACAATTAAGAAGATAGCCAATGCGATCATAGCGATGACAAAACATACAAAAAGTGTAATAAGGGGTGCCAAATTTAGAGGATGTGGATTCGGATCGCATTCGGTAGCTAAATATTAGCTATGAATTGATTACCAGTTCCAACAAAGTCTATAACTCTGTCATCTCCGTAAAGCAGATACCTGAATTGTTTCATTGTTACATTTGCAATTCCAGGAAAATTAAGAAATATGCTTCTACAAATATGATAACCTCCTTTATATGCATAACTATATTTCTCGTTGTTGAAATATGGTTTGTTTCCTAAGAATATATTTATAATTCTGTTACCAATTAAAAGTATAGTTCTGTTGATATAATATTCTCCTACGTCGTTGGAAAGTCCAAAAAAAACGATTGTGACATGTTCTTCTCTAAGAGAAGCGACTGTTTGGTATCTAGAGACGTAACCTTGAAAATGAGAAGTGTTTTTGTACGAAATTGAAAGTAACTAACTCTCTAGAAATATTGTTGTACTTTATTTCCGGAGACATATTTCACTTCGATAAAACTACTTAGCAAAGCGTGGAGGTCGTGATCAAATTCATCATCTAAAGCCCAAAGTCCGGGATATCTTGGTTTAGGTTTCGAAGTTTCTGTGACTAAATGTTTAAATTTCATTAAAATTGACCCTTATTTTTACTGGTGGTAGCTGTTTTTTTGGTGGTGGCTGTTTTTTTGGTGGTGGCTGTTTTGTTGGTGGTGGCTGTTTTGTTGGTGGTGGCTGTTTTTTTGGTGGTGTCTGTTTTTTGTGTGCTGAATGTACAGAAGAAAAGACAAAAAACTAAAAATAATAAGATTAAGGAACATAGAAAAGAGGTCATCGGCATTTAATTAATTTATATTTTATTTAGTTTTGTAAATAGACTAAAACTAAAATAAGCTTATATATAATATTTTTAGTAGAAAAATGAGTACAATAAAATTTTACTGTGTTAGGAAAAATTATTATTGACTTGCTCTGTTGTTGGTCTCGGTGTCTACTTCTTTTCACTCCTCTCAAGTTTTTTCACATAAAATAATCAAAGGGAAGCTGCGAATATTCGTTGAGAATTGTTTTACAATTTTGAGTAATATAGTGCTAAATAAACCTCAAGATTTAAAGGTCCAAAAATCATAAATAGATCAATTTTTTGCAGGTGGGAAGGCTCTCAAACTGGAATGCAAAAAGCTGACTTTTATTCAAATCTTTTATTCTTTTGACTTTCATGAATTTTTCTAGCGTTCAAGAATCTTCCACGTGGAATCTGATTAACAGATTTATGACCGATCGTGGGAGATCACAGAATCCCTTTAAAAACATTGACATTTTATTGGGAAAAAAACCGGTATTGTTTATTATTTAGCGAATTTTACGATTGTTAGTTCAATAAAGTTTTAAAATTAAATTTAAACTTTTTAATCTATATTTAACACTCAGCTCTAAATTTTTAAAAAACGGGGTTTTTCAGGAGATAAAGTGAATATTTTAGGTCTTTTCTTACAAGGTTTTACTACGGATAGATAATACAACAAATTCTAATTTTAATGTTTGATATTTTAAAGGATTTTTTGCTTTTTTTCATATTTCTGCAAACAAGGATTTTTATTGAGCATAACTAGAAAAGCACATTGTTCATCCGTTTTTTAATTAGCTTTATTTTTTTAATTTTCTAAAATTTCTGGGGACCACGATTGAAAACCGCAGCTTTAAGATATTAATAACCGTCTATTAAATCACGGAAAAGTTAGAAGTCCTGAGTTCACAAACTTTTTTTTGATATGCCAAGTCCCGTCTATATGGAATTATTTTTTTGAAGTTATTAAAAATACTATATGTCCTCTTTCTGGATTTCTGCCTAGACAGAGGTCAATTTGTTTAATTGATGGAAAACTTGCCAATCATTCCACTAACTTTCTAATTTGAAAGTTTTGCAATTACTTATAGAATACTGTAGTTTGCATAAAAATTTGTCTCTAGAGTTAAAAAGAAATGAGTATTTTTTAAATAAATTAATGAATAATTTGGTTTTTTTGTTTTTGGGGAATTTAAAAAAATTAAACAGGGTCCGGATTAAATTTAAGTAAAAATAGTGTTTCTTTTTTCTAGTACTTTTTTTTCAGCTTCTAATTACATTTAGATTACAATGACAAAAATCACAGGTTAAAACTAATCAAAAAAGCAATAATTTGTAATACTTTTAGAATTTTCTATTATAAAAAATTTTTGATAAAGTCAAAAAGTCGGAGATTACTTTTTATTATGAAAAGTAGACCAGGTTTATCTATTTAGCACTTAAGATCATTAATCAAATTAATAGCATTTCAAGTAAACAAATCCGGAATTTAAAACGTATTTAATTACTCTCATGTCGAATATAAATTTGAACGCGGTTTTGAACGTTCGAATGCTTGCTAAGCTTGTGATATTTATCAACATCATTGTTCTAGGAGTAAAACAATTATTATAGTAAATTTTAATAGACAATTTCTGGATTAGCTTTGTATGGCGGAGGAGTGATTACTAGAGACTATGTCAATCAGAAATTATTTACTCTCCAGAATTTTAAAATCACTGGATTTATCTTGATAACTATTGGAATTGTTTGCTTTTTTGGATTCATTTCTGGATTGATTTTAATTTCTACATTTCCCGGCTGTTGCAGTAAACTATTTGTATGTATATTGATATGTGTATTTCCTTAGTTCACGATATGTCTTTTACTTATAATGACACTTGTTTTGGGGGTAACTGTCGAATATTCTATAAATAAAGATAAAGTACCCGACTTTAAATATTTGTTTAGATGTTTAAATCATTGACTAAACAATTCAATGAAGGAGTCAATAATTATGATACAAATAAAGCCGATATTGACTTTTGGCAAAGTTCATTGAAATGCTGCGGTGCACTTTCGAAATCAGACTATTCTGGAAATACTCCTTCAAGTTGCTGCGCTTCAGAAAATTGCAAAAGCTACTACTCTGAAGTAGCTTGGGAAGTATATTTTTAGGGCTGTATCACAAAATATGAAAATTTGATAGAAAAATATAAAATATATATGATTGTCGGAGTAGTAATCTACAGTTTCATTGCAGTATTATTTTTACCTAAAATATTATAGTTTTCTGGAATTGTAGTCGCTTACATGTTAAATGATCATTAATACTAATCAGACATTTAAACAATCTAATTTCTCTTTGATTATCTAACCTTTAATTAAAAGTTAACTAAGTTAATCCGACGACCTTTCCGCTTGCGAAGTCTGGAGAACAGCCTCTTGTGCTTCTGGTTAAAAAACCTCAGTGAGAGTATTTTCCAATCTTTCCATAAGACATTAGACATTACCGACCGGCCCATCTGCGTAAATCAACAGATACACCCTCTAGAGCTCTCTTCAAGGCAGTAGACTGCATATAGACTGAATGTACCTATAGATTCCTAACTGCCTAAGATAGCTCTTGTGTTACTTTAATATTCCTTCTCATGTCATTAAACAAGGAACGACCAGGACCTTCCAACTGTGCATCAAACCAAGTTTTTCTGCAAAAAAAGTCATACTTATTTTAGCAAAGTCGTTGACAACTTTACGTCAACATGAGGATTGTCCAAAGCTTTGAAGAGGGTTTTGTGAATAATTTTCAATTTAATCTTTTTTATCAAAGACTTTTTTGTACTTTAATCAACCCCTTCACATCTATCACTTTTTAACGTGTGAAACCGTATTTAGCCAATAAATATGGCTTCATAGTTCCAAAGTGACTAGCGAATCATACAATCCATATCATCGTACTTATGTGGCTCAAACTCCATATACCAACATAATAATTAAGCAATGAAATGGCATACCCATTTACTGCATGGAATAAATTCCTAGCATTTAAACGAGTTGCACACAACATTGCTGCTCTCTTCCGTACTCCCTCTATTAGTTGGATCTTGGTTTCAGGGAGTATGAGCAATTTGTGGCTTTCTGTGATGCAGAGGTACTTATATCCTTCGTGGACTTTCAAGACTTTGACCAAATTGTTAAAAAATTGCGAATTAGTTGCCGACTTGGAAAAATTTAGTTCAAATCCTATTTGCCCCAATAATTCCTTTACACACTTTCCAATAGAGTGAAGTTGCTCTGAGCAGCAATGTCGTCAATAAACACGAGGTGGTTTGTGTTAAACATATTTTTCCCTTCAGAACTTGCAAAGTTGTTTAAAATAAAATCGCTGTGAGAATCCAGTTGCATGGTCAAGGAGAAGAAAGAAAAAATGGTCAAGAATAATCAAAATCTCTCATCAATCAAAGCTTGCTCCAAAGCTAAAAGACGAACACCGGCAAAGCCACAGCCCTTTTGCGAACCCATCAAGGCTGAATATCCCACCGAACATCCGAACCCTACTGTGGGTCAAAAACACAGTGAGACCCAATGCCATCAGACGACAACTGAGCCTAACAGCTCAAACCTCACATATTCTCTGAGTATCGAAAACCCGGCACTTGGAAAGATCAAGAGGTTTAACCTCCCATCCAAGTCTCCAACTGCTTCCAAAGCCCGGATAACTTTACAGAAGTCCGGCACTTTCATTCTAAAATTCAGATCGCCCGAGGATGCTGCTGCTTTCAAAGCAGAGCTGTCTCAATCGAATATGTTTGGCGAAGGCAGCCATAAACTTGCCTCAGTAGCTGAGAAGGCCTCAGTCTTGGTCCTTAAAGGAATCCCTCATTGGATCTCGACAGAGGATCTTAACCTCCACTTGAGAGAAAGTCTAGAATCGGACCTCAAGTTCGAAAGATTTTCTCGCAATGGAACCGACATGCCTGTCGGCAGACTCACGCTGGATTCCAGAGCAGAGGCCAACACCCTCATCCGCTTTGGAATAACTGCGGGCTTCAGCCATATCCGCTGCGAATGGCACAAGCCTTCAGCAACGAGATGCTTCCGTTGCAATCAGTTTGGACATACGTCCTACAGATGCTCCGAAAAACTCCGTTGTCTCCTCTGCGGTAATGAACACAGGCACCAAAACTGCCAGAGTTCCAAGCCGAAACAGAGTGTCCCAGCTGCAAAAACTTGCATTAACTGCAAGAACACTGGGCACTTGGCGTGCTACGGTGGATGTCCGTCTGCCAAAGCAGCAACAGCAGTCTCAAGGGTTGCGAAGAGCTCACAGACTAAAAGCCCAGTACGCTGGGTAAAAGCCAAACCGATAGAATCAGTCTGGACAAAAGGGTCTCCCCCAAGTCCGTCCAAAGTCGATGTCTCTACTCAGACGTCGCCGGCCCACAACACACTCACAAGCGCGGAGTCAAACACTAATGAGTGCCATAACTCAGAAGTGGTCCGCTCGGCTGTCCCTCATAAGAGGAGAAAAACCCACCGTGACAAAGCTTTGTCACAAAGAGGAGCCCACTCGATCAGGACCTACTCAACAGAGATTCCCAACTGGAAGTCTTCCGCTGGTATGTAGGAGCCCTGACCAAACTTGGAGTGGACATGAATATGCTGCAAGAGCTCCTGCTAGAATGGAGCAATTCAGCAACATAGCCACTATTAACTCTGGCTTACGACAGATGAATTGGACGCAAGCTCAGAAGAGTTCAGTTGCCTTGGCATCAGTCCCGTCCTATCACCGTCCTTAATTCCTGTCACTTTCTCTTTCTCGGTTAATTACAATAAACTAAATCATTCATCATTAAACATACAGTGGGCGCAAAAAAAATCCGGTTTTCTAATTTCTCTATTTTTTTATATTGTGCGATATAATATTTTTTTTAATCTTAAATTTTAGTGAAAAGTAACTCTTATTTTTATTTTGATTATTTTCATTATTTTTTTCAAGAGATTTTCCAATTTAAATTTACAATGCGCAAAAAAAACCCGGTTTTTAAAAAAAATGTAAATTAATATTTAATATGCCGTCCTTTAGCCAAAAAACATCGTACACCCTTCTCGGCATGCTGTTTATGAGTTTCTGTATTAGATCTTTCGGCATATTTCCCAAATTTCGATAATTTTATCTTTCAGCTCATGCATATTTTTTGGAGGATTTTCGTACAATTTACTTTGAATATATGACCAAAGATGTTCTATTGGATTTAAATCTGGCGATTGCGGTGCCCAATCCAATAGTTTGACGCTTCTTTCGGCAAAGAAATCTTTCGTGATCTTTGATGTGTGTGGAGGAGCCATGTCTTGTTGGAATATGAATTCATTCAAGCACATTTTCGCAGCGGACTCCCACAGATTATTTGATAATATGTTCACATAAGTGCTGAGTTCATAGTTCCATTATAAATACTAGATTGCCTACTCCATAATACCCGAAACATCCCCACACCATTATTTTCCCCCTCCAAATTTAACAGTTGGAGATAAGTGCGATTTTTCTAGACGTTGTGTTGTTGTTTTTCCTATAACAAAATTCCTTTTTTTTGTGTGATTAAAAATTTCGAAACAGCATTCATCACTAAAAATAGTTGATTTCCATGACGTCATATTCAGTGCGATAAATTTTTTTGACAAGGAATATCGTTTTTCGATATTAATTTTGACAGATACGGTTTTTTTTGACACACACGTGAATATATTTCCTTTTGTTCAGATAATTCCCAATTGTTCGTTTTGAGACGATTTTCCTGTCAAAGAATGAAGATCCTTTGACAGGCAACGGAAGATTTTTTCGGATTGTCAGAAACAAGCGTCAATAAAGTATTTATATCATCATTATTTAATGTCCTAGGTCTTCCAGAACCGGACAGTCTCTGTGTTGTTCCATATTTTTTGTATTTACGTATGTAATCTCCACTGTTGATCTGGGAATTTCTACTTCTTCTGAAATTTGTTTATATGTCCAATTAAGGAAATAAAGTTGAATAATTTGTCCTTTCACAATTTCTGAAATACACGACATCCAACAACACACAAAATGACAACAATTTCAAATTTTTGAGAATAAAAGACTCAATAATTAAAAAAACCGAGTTTTTTGTTGCGCATTTTAAAATTAAATTCAAGATATCTCTATGAAAAATAAAAAAAATACTTAAAATTAAAAACATACTCGATTTACATTCAAAATGATACTAAATTAAAAAAAAATAATATAAAAATTTATATTGAAAAATTCGAAAAATAAGAAAACCGGATTTTTTTTGCGCCCACGTGTATGTCCCCCATGAGACATTGACAGTTGTTTGTGTCTGCCATTGAGAAACCTACTCAATGGGGAGACAAACACAAAAAGCAGCGGCGACATCTCCTTGTAAAATCTCACTATCCTTTTTTATTTTACCAATTGTGTGTTTGTTATATTAGATGAAGTACGCGTGTTCTACGGAATCAAAATCCTTCTTAACATACACCCACATAAATATAAGTGAGTTTCCGTAAGCATTAAAATTCCTGGCTGTTCCGAGCTGATTCTCGGATAGAATATTATTAACCTCAACAAATCTTTTGACCTTATCAGACAACAACTTAGTCATTAACTTTTATAAGGTGGGCATGCAGGTTATCGAACAATAATATGTCGGAGACGCTGAACAGGGCACTTTTGATATTGAATAAGTAATACCAATGCACAGCCAACATGGGATACTATCCGGTGAGACTCCGTCATCAAGAGTCTGGTGGACTCCACGTTAAAGTCCACTTTTTTCTTGCAAGGTCGGACTTTCCGCATACTCCCCATGTGACTAACATCTTAGAATCTAACATCTTGAATTTTTACAAAAACATGAAAAAGATGTGGGGAGAAATAATATATTTAGAAGAATTTTAATTGTTTCTAAAACTTATAGACAATGAAATTCTCTAAATTTTTAACCAAAAAAGAAAAATTAAATTAACCACATTCCCAACAAATAATTGATTAAAAAACCAAAAATAAAATAAGATTAAATTTGTTGATAATGCCCTCGTCGATAAGTCCGCACCGAGAAAAACCCAATAACTGCCAAAACAAGGAAGCCGACCATCACGGACCCCACAATGATCGGAACGAGGCTTTGACGCTGCTTCCGCGGAATACAGTCAATGCCTAAAATAGCCCGTCTTTAATGACCATTCCCAATAAATTTCGGAGAAGTGTCATTCCGGAAAAATTGAACCATCAGTGGGGAGAAATGGACGAAAGCATTCCCGGAGAAGTTGAGGACCTGAGTGTTGCACGTGTAGTAGTCCCCCAGGTCAGTGTGTGCATAAATATTGGTATATTTCAACACTTTTCCACCTAAGAATGGGAGAACACAGCCGAATACCAATGATAAGGTCAGTGTCGCTTATTTCGTAACAATTATAGTTGAGCAAGTAGGAATTGAACACCAAAGACACGTTTTCATAGGAGAGAGTCAGCTCAGTTGAGTTTTTGGTGTGCATACTTCCATTCAGCATTGCCTTCTGATCAAAGATGATAGTTTTTGACTAAAAGTAGACTTTCCGGGAGAATACTTTATTTCCAAGGGAATAAGTGATATTTATATTCGCACTTATTAACGCTCTTATGGTCCCATTCACACGAAACATCCACGTTGGAATTTTTGATGGTTTTGGAGGAGTAGTTATCGGTCCGATTGTGGTGGTTGTCGTCCTCGGGGTAGTCGATGAGGAAGAGGTTGAGTTGGAAGTCGTCCTCGGGGTGGTCGATGAGGAAGAAGTCGAGTTGGGAGTCGTCCTCGGAGTAGTCGACGAGGAAGAGGTTGAGTTGGGAGTAGTCATTGGGGTGGTTGATGAGGTGGTATTTGTAGATGCAGCTGTGGATAATATATTCGAGTTTAAACCATTGCTGTTCTCTTGGCTTTGAAACCGTAGAAAGAAAAATATGAAGAAAACTAATATTTAGACCAATAACCGCTAACTTGGCATATAATTTAAACAATTAAATTATAATGTTTGTGATTTTATTGTTCACAAAATTAAATTATCTATTGCTATAAATTTAATTAAATTTAAAATAAAAAAATCATTTTGGTGATACAAGTTTTCAGTGAAAAAATACTTGTTGCATAGTTTTCATAAAGAAAACTCTCCAAAGGACTGCCTTCAGGACAAATCTAATATGCGACATGTGTCACCCGCCAGCTGCTGATTAATTAGTTTGTGTCATATACAGTCCCGTCCAAATGTTAGAGCCACCATATTTTTTCCTAAAAAGGCACTTATTTATTATTTTCGAAAGATTTTAAAGAATAAATTAAGTTTTTAAAGGAAATTAAACATTTCCAAAGTTTTTATAAATATTCGACCGATAGTATTCTCAAACTTAAAACAAAAAATAATTGGTCGCTCATATGTTAGAGGCACCTATGTAAAAAGCAATAATTCTATAATTTATTGTTACAGTAAATAGAGATACCAGGAAATAGCGATCCGAAGTAAAATAATTATAAAATTTTATATTGTCCAAATAGAGAAATCTATAAAGACAAATACTGTGCAGGACGATTTTTTCGTTAATTTGATAATTTTATAAATTAATAAATAGCTTACTACAAAATCTGCTTTAAAATCGTACAGGAATAATGAAAATATTTGCTTAAGAATAGATTCGTTTATTGTTTGAATGTTAATTTTTTTAAATGTTTAAATGACGCTTTTTGTTAACAATTTAGTCAATTTCGCGTTTAAATCTTTATGGAGTGTATTTTAGTTTCGATTCATTTTATTTAAACAAAAATGAAAATATGGAAAGTAATTCAAATTCTTTTTTTTTGAAATAGCAAATAGTTGTCTATTTTCGATTGCAATCATAAAAGAACAAAATTTAAGATATAAAGAAGTTTATTCCGAAACAAAATTTTTATAGTTTTCCAACGATAGCTAGTCTATTAATATCGATCTCGTAAGGGGCCTCATGATTGATCAACATATTCGTCGAACTAATTTGGACCCTGTCGTGCTGTAAAATCCCAACGACAGTATATTCAGTACAATCCAAATGTTCGTGGAATGGTCGACGGCGTGTTGTTGTATTCGTATCTGTGTCGGTGTGGATGACCAAGTTGTTCTTGTTCTTCAACAGTAAAAAATCGGACAAAATGATCAACTCCACGTTTAAACATAAGATTCGGCGGAAAGTGAATAAACTTACTCGCCCGGAGCCTGAAGGAACGAATTTCATTGGCGGTACTGAGTGTTGACGGTAAATTCGCATTGACTAGATCAGGTGTTCTCAACCGGGGGCGAATCGCCCCCCTAGGGGCGAAAATTTTGTACAGGGGGGCGATAATTTTTTACAAGGGGGCGATTTTAAAATAGCACGCTGTTTTACATTCTTATTTGGTATCTAAAATGTCTTCTCGCTCAAATAAGAAAAGTCGTCATTATCAAAACGAATATTTAAAATATGGGTTTATTCAAAGTACTGAAGATACATAACAGCCTTATTGTCTTATTTGTCAATGTTCTTTCTCAAATGAGGCGATGAAGCCATCACGATTACAGGATCATCTAAAACGCAAGCACCTGGATAAATTAAATCGTTATTCACAAAGCCAGTACATGATGGTTATTTAACATTTATTTATATGCAGTTGTGGGTGCGCACATCGCTTCTTATAAAATTGCTGAAATTATTACGAAAACTTCCAGTTCTCATACTATTGCAGAAAATGCAATAATTCCATCACTGAAAGTAATAATATCGGATGTAATGCATCAATGCCTTCTAAAATTATTAAAAGTCTACCTCTTAGCAATGATTCGATTATTATTATTATTTAAGCCAAACAAAATCACCGTCTTAACCATTAACTAACACGTTCAGGTGATTCGTCGAAGAATTGGTGAATGGGTGACTGTAAAGGAAATCCTTATTGAAAGACTGAAGCGAAGTAAGTTTTCATTACAAATTGATGAGAGCGTCATTGTAGATAGTAAAGCTGTTTTAATGGGATTTAACCCGACATAGAATACTTAGCGAGTAAACATCAATACCAAGAGTCTCACTAATATTTTTAATAAAAATTCAATTTTTTACATTTGATTATTATTTTATATTTTGATTTTTGAGTTATATACAAAAAACAACCAATTAAGGGACAATGCCCAAAATTTTTAAATTGTATGTGGACAAGGGGGCGATAAAATTTCAAAGGGGGGCGATAAAATATCTAAGGGGGCGATGAACAAAAAAAGGTTGAGAATGCCTGGACTAGATAACAATAATCTGATCCCTTTCATAATTGCACATCGATAGATATCCCATGCTCAAATAAAAATTTAATTTTTTTTGCAAAAAATAAAAACATTTTCAAAAATAAAAATGATTATTACTAATAGACATATAAATTGCTTAATTTATTTATATTTGAATACTATGCGCTCTATTTACTACGGATCGCTATTTCCTGGAATCCCTATTTACTGCGACATTTATTATTAATAATAATAAAAAATTCAAATGCATCGTGTATCAGCTTATTACAGGTTTCTCGTCATCGAAAAATTAAAATGTGGCGAATCTCACGTGAAAATATCCAAAGATTTGGGAATCTCTCGTTGTGCCATTCAAAAAATTAAAAAGCGATTTTTACACGGATATTTATATAACGATATGCCAAAAAAGGGAAGGAACAAAATTTAACCAAAAATGATGAACGCTATCTTATCAGAATGTCAAGATTACACCCAAAAATGACCGCCAACGATTTTCTTATATGCTGTAACTTTTCCGGAAAAGTGAGTCTTTCGACAATTAAACGAATTTTGAGACGCAACAATTTATTCGGACGCATTGCAGTGAAAAAACCAAAATTGACTGCATCTCAGGTTGATAAAAGATATACATGGTGTCTTGGTAAAATTCCGTGGAATCAAGACGACTGGAATTTAGTGATATTTTCTGATGAATGCCGGATTCAGTTAAATCAGATGTCTAGGCAATACATAAGAAAACCCTCTGGATCAAAATTACAGAAAGAATATTCAATTGAAACTGTGAAATTCCCTTTATCAATTACGATATGGGGAGCAATTAAAAGCAATAGGCAAAGATAAATTGTCCTTTGCCGAAAAACAGTCGACTCCGCCGAATATCAACGCGTTATAAAAGAAGGAATTGAAAATTTTTATGAAGAAAATTATTTTCTTCAACAAGATGGAGCAACATGTCATACATCAAAATCCACTAGAGCGTTTATGGCCGAAAACAACATAAAACTCATGGAAAAATGGCCAAGTCAATCTCCTGACTTAAATATAATTGAAAATCTATGGGCAATTTTAAAAAAAGAAGTTAAAAAATGTGGAGCATCAACGATTCAAGAATTATGGAATGAAACAAAGAAGGCCTGGGAAAACATTGATACAGGTGTGGTTATTAAGCTTTTTGAGCCAATTCCAAGAAGAACATCTTCGGTAGTCATAAATAATGGAGGAATGACTAAATATTAAATTTTTGGATAATTTTGTCTTTCGTTATTGAAATGTGCTTCTAACATATGAACGATGTATTATTTTGAGTTTCTTAGTAAATACACATTATAAACTAAATGTGCTCAAAAATTTTAGGTTAAGATTTTTTATTCAATAGTTTGTTATTAACAAAAAACTTTTTTCAAAAAATGACAAATAAGTGCCTTTTTTAGGGAAAAAATAGGGTGCCTCTAACATTTGGACGGGACTGTATTAGAAAACAGAATAATAAATGTACAATTCTGACTTGTCTATAAAAAAGTGTCAAGTAGAATGGATTTGGAGGAGAGGACATCGTCAATGCAGGAGTACAGTCTGTGCCCCCTCATATCCAAATACTCCGCAGTGGGGAGTCGACTGCCCATCGACTTGAGGACTCCCCTCATACTCGCACACCTGGCCACAGTCCCCCGGTTATACACCAACCCACTCCGCCCACAAAACTCCCTCAGTGTCTCCCTCCCTTCACTCTCTGCCATCCACGACATGTACAGGGCCACGCAACAGGTCGCCGAAGAATTAGATTTGGGGTTCCCCGCAAATACTGTGTCGTACAAATCCGCCAGTCTTTTCGCGCGCATAATTAGGGTCGCCGACCTGAATTGGTCAGAAAAAGTAGAAATGAGGTCGGAGGCTGTGGAGAGAGACTGAGGAGTAGAAGCGGGAATATTCCTCACCAATTTGAGGACGGAAGACAAAGGGTGTTTCCACTCCTTCAGTCCAATTGGCGGGAAAATCTAACATGACTAATTCCCTGACTAACCTGTGAATATGAAAGGCGGGTGTCTGAGGATAAAGAACAGTAAAAGGAATAGGCGGCCACAGCCTGCTTGATGGGACGCTTGCAATTCTTCAAGCGCGGGCAATATTTGTATATTCGATCAACCAAATGGCGGGCTTTATCGACAATAAGGCCAGAGACACCGAATGTGGTCCCCAGTTTATCGAGGGCGTCCATGGTGATGTCTTTGACTACAAAATGTAAGGAGGAACACACAGGTCTCTCGGGGAGGTCTGTTTAGTGAAGAGCGTTGTTCGTACAGATTATTTGTGTTGGATTTGAAATGAGTGTAGCCACATTGGAAGTATGTCGAGTCATATACTCTGTTTTCGAGCACGGTCCCGCACTTGTCACATACTTTACCGTCAATCACTGATTCGGCACTCTCTGTTGCCCCACATGAAAAGCATACGTCCATTTATTATCTATTCCACACTAGGATTAAAATTTGAATTATATATAATCAGAATTTGTAAAAAACTTAAAATCAAAATATTTGCCTAAAACGACAAAGAATGTAGTATTAAGGATAATATTTACGTTTTATTTATTGTCCTCATTGTTAGTAAAAGAAATGACTAAATAAGAGAATGTCTATTTAGTGAGCTGACTGAATCTTCCATAGGAGATACTTCATTGAGTAGAAAGCCACAGTTTTCTAATTAGGTCTCCTAAATAAATGTCTCCATGTTAAATAAAGCCACGACATGTTGAAGGAATGACTAAACAGGCGAAATTGCATTCGAATTGGCCAGATGCCTCAAAATATCAAAATAACAAATTCCAAAATAAAAAATGAGAATTAAATAAATCAATAAAAGTCCCTCGTTACCGGCAAATGAACATCTGGGGTATTTTGATGGACAATTCTCCAACAACGAGTGCAGTAATACATCAGACATTTCAAATTTCGGCAGAAATATGAGCCACGAGCAATGTTGCATCGGTCGCAGATTGAATCCTCAAAAAAGGGATCAATTTGAATCTGCCAATAATTAAAAATAAAGCCTTTTTTGTAAACTTTTCACATTTCAACTCCACAAAGGCAGTCTCGATCGCCCTCAAATAACTCGCCTTACTTCTGAACGTGACTTTGGCCGAACCTGGCACTCTCACCAAAAAACAACCGATTGGATATTTATAGCGGTCGCAATCTATTTCGACTGACTTGACTGATCCAAACAACTCCATCATTATTTGAAAAAGGCCGCCTGCCTTGAGCGTTCCGTGCAATGCTCCTACAAATACACTTTTTTGGAATCCGTTTTCGTCGTCTTCCAAATCATCGCCGTGAAACGAATCGGCCTGCAGCCACGGAATGATCTGAACCTTCAAATATAGCCCACAAATAGACTTGTGCTTCCTGCTCCAAATCGTGCTGGAAGTACGCAAATTTGTAAAAGAATTCGTCGTTATTCCAATTTTGTCTGCATTGGCAGAGCAAGTAAGCCACCGAGATTTCTTGAGTGAAGATCCCATAGGCGTACCCCGTGGGCACTACAAATCAGATTGACAAAGGACCCTCTGGACTCTTTTTGTGTCTTTTCGGCCAATTTATTGTCACGTTTCCGTATACTTTGAAAGCAGTCTCGAGGGTTTCTGGGAGTAAATTTCCCTTAAATTCGGACCTTTATTCAGTCCAGCTGGAAGTCCGCCAACGAAAAATTTGGAGGAGAATTTGCTAGTGACCAGGTCTAGTCTTCTTTTCTCGTTCTGGACCATTCCTGTCCAAGAAATGTGAGGCTTTGATTGGCCTAGTAAACATGTTTTACAACTCCAAACTTGCCGAAATTTTGTGCAATCGAGCTAATTTTTGGACATTTTCCAAATCAGCTTCAACATTTTCCTTCCCGCCAAACCCGACATTTTTGTTCTGAAAATGGCGCGAAATTATATATTACAAATGAACGACACAAGTTGTCTTTTTCTGAGATATTTTGATCTTTATTCTTTAGAAAATTGCCAAGGCGATAATTTTTGTGGCATTCAACGTTATTGAAGCTTTGTAAAAACTCTTGTTTGATAGGGTTGGTTTGATTTTCCGTTTCGAAGACTTCATGAAGGTTAATTGTGGGGATAGATTTGGTCGAAATGAACAATCCTTTATTCCATTCCTTAATTCTGTGATATGGCATGTCATCCTCGTCCTGTTTGTCCTCCGGGTTGAAATACTTGTTATGAGACATTCTAGTATTTGCACCCCAAATATACTAACAATTTTAAATGTTGTGATATTATTCGGCGTGGCACAATTTATAGTAATTACCTTATGCAATCGCCGTAATCAATCGATATGGATATTTATTACTTAATAATTAGGTATTGTACATTTAGGATATGTTCAATCCATTTCACCCATCGCCAGTAATTTTAGATACCAAAATCAGGTTTATTTATTTAATAACATTTTTAATGTTTATTGGCAGAGTTTTCTGATTTTTAAAATTTTGTGTTTAGTTAAATTGATTGGGTATTACTTAATTTCATTGTCTCTGATTAGATCATAATAAACCACCCATTCTCATATTAACTAGTCAACAGTAAATATAATTGGTTAGAAATTAAATAGCAAAATAAAAATGATGACAAAATCAATTCATTAACAGTATGGAAATTATTTTTGAACTATGCCAAACGAGTTCCTAAAGAATGTTGTGAGATCTAGAAAAAGAACAGAACTAAAAGGGGGAATAGTGCATCATTAAAACTTCTTTTGAAATAAAACGAATCGAAAGTTGCCGGATTTGAAACTGTACAACAAAATTTAAAAAACTGTTACTCAATTTCTATTTTGGATAACTATTACTTAAACAAATAAAAAAGTATTTTTTGACTAAAGTATATTTCGCTAAAATATAATTATAGAACTGAATAGAACGGACTATGGAATATAATATTTTCATATCAGAAGTAATAATCAAATTCAATAAAAGAAATCAATTAAAAAACAAGAACGACTCAGCATGTAAATCAGAATATGATCGAAATACAAAACAGAGCTTTAATTGAATATACATCGAATCCCACACTTGCGGGTATTGAAGTTTGGTATACTCTGTACAGTTCATACTCATTTTGTCTATGTCAGCAAATTTCAATAGAAAAGTTTAAAATGATTAAAAATCGAGCATTTTGTAATATAGAGCTGATTACATAATTATATATTTCATTTCAAAATATTTTTTAATTCTGCTTATTTCTTAATTTAATTGTTGCTTCTAAACCTAAACTGGTGGTTTTAGTTTTATTATTTTCAGAGTGTATAAAATGAAATCTTGGAACTATTCGAAACAATTTTAGAAAATTCTGACGAAATTCGAACAAATTCGGCTCTGTGCGCTCAAGTTATTCTTCCGAATAAATTTACTCCTGTTCTAAAATGAATGAAGAAAAGAAGAATTTAAAACTCTTTTTGACAATTCTCAGGGGAAAATTAGTTTAAGTTTCCTTTAAGACATAATCTATTTATTTTCCAAACAATGTAGGAGAATCTCACACACCAAGTGAATTTTTTATATCTTGTGACTGTACACTTGTTGAATTAGTGTCGACGGTTTAGCCCGTTTGATGTAGACTGTTCACTACTGTTCCCCATTTGATTTAAAGCAGCGTTATCCCGTCCAAGGCGGACTACACTCGGGATACATGCTTGTCTAATTTGCGGTTAATTACAAACTCCAGGCCACAGTGACTACAGGTCGTTGGGAGGATGATAATCTTGTAATCTGCTATCTTAGTAGTTCCATTTTTGTTATTAGAGTTTTTTTCCCATAAGAGTGGGTTTTCGAAAGTTTAGGGTTCCAATTGATAACGGGCTAGCGTATTTTATGATGAATATTATTTTTACTGATAAATTTGTTCACAATAAAAACCAATAAATTATATTAAAACCTATTTTTTGTTGTCAGAATAACCAATGGCTAAAGCTCGGGGATTCTTTGTCGGAGGAAACTGGAAAATGAACACAAACAAGAATTCCGCACTACAAATTATAACCACACTAAACTCAACTCAAATTCCCAAAAACGTGGGTATAAATAAATATCTAACACTCACGCAGAAGTGGTCATATCCCCTCCCTCGGCCTATCTCGACTACGTACGAACCAATCTAAGCCAATCCTACCGAGTTGCAGCTCAAAATATCAGCGACCAATCCTCCGGAGCGTTCACTGGAGAAATATCGTAAGCATTCCACGATGACGTTCAGGGCAGATATGATCAAAGACCTTGGCTGTGACTGGACAATTCTGGGCCACTCCGAGAGGCGGACGTTATTCCGCGAATGTGACGAGACCGTGGCTCGGAAACTTGTCACGGCGGTTAAATCCGGACTAAAAGTAATCGTCTGTGTCGGAGAGTCGTTGGAAGAACGGGAAAGTGGTCGGACAGAGGACGTGTTGACTCGCCAAATAAATTATATAAAAAGTTGAGTAAAAATGTAATTGTAGAAAATGCCCAAAATTGGAATCAAATTGTGATCGCCTACGAGCCGATTTGGGCGATTGGCACAGGCAGGGTGGCCACGTCTTCGCAAGTACAGGAGGCTCATCGGTTCATCAGAGCCTTGATTGACACCGTTGGCAAATCGGTTAAAATAATTTATGGAGGTTGTTATTTTTTGAGAGAGCAAAGGTTCTGTTAATGTGCAGAATTGTACGGAATTGGCACAGCTTGATGACGTGGATGGCTTCCTTGTGGGCGGGGCTTCTTTGAAACATGACTTTTGCAAGATTTTCTGTTGCCTCGATTCCTTAAACTAACCAATAATTACGACTTTCTCTAATTTTGTGACTAATTCGTTATTAAAACAACAATATGACAATTTGGTAGACGAAACAAGAAAAGTCAACTTGATGGATATGAATTGTTTTGCCTTTTCGATTTAGACACGTAGGAGCCACTGAAGGAAACTGCAAGAATGATTTCCTTATGAATTCCGTCAACTTAGAATAACTAAATTGTAAGTCGATTGTATTATTTGACTATAAATTGTCTGAATCGGTTAGAAAGAACATTTCAAGGTTAGAAAATGAATTCTGGAACTGTCGATACACAGAAAATGAATGCCATTTTTACATTGTAGGAAGACCAAATTTCCACAAAGATATTTGTTACGAGAAAATAAAAACATGTGGAAAATGCTTCTTTTTTTGGTGGATTACTATTGCAGTAATAATTCGGATTATTTGAATCCCCTGAGAGGTGGAAGGAGACAGTAGTGATGGATGCGACTTGCTGGATGACGGGTGGATATCTACCAAACATGTCTAAAGAATTTGAGCTGACAGTTTGTGACTTCGGTTTTGTCTTAATGGTCATTTTATTCAGAACCAAGTAGAAAAATTTTTTGCAAAAATAAAAACCAGTAATTTTTGTTATGCTAATTTGTTATTTCCGAGAATAATTTGATTCATTTAGTCTTTACTAACTTCATGAATTGAGATCGTATTCTTATTAAAAAATAACGTTAAAACCTAAACTGACCTGTTTTCTCCTGCAAGTCATAATTAAAAAAATTACCGTACCGTATTTTCTCGATTTAAAGTCTTGGCAGTCAAAGTTGGCCGTCAACTAAAAAACGATTATAAAATGTACAGAAAACAAAATTACAACAAAGTCCTCATTCGCTACTTTTGAAATTGAATATTGTAAGAAATGAACATCCTTTTAATAATTGCTTGGTGTGTTGGTTAATGAGCACGGATTGGCGGATTTTTTAAAAGTAGAATCTAAAATAGGCGACTCGAGGATTGACGGGATTCTACCTGCCAATGGGTTAATGAGCACAAAATATTTGTTGATTTGTACCAAATATTTGAGATAAAACAACTCCCGATGGAAAATCAAGGTCAACATTGTCTTGAATTCTGGGCTAAGGAGAAAATTAATTATATGCTCTCTACTTTTTTTTTAATTTAACATTATTTTATTAACAACGAAAATCGTTAAGTCCCAGCGGCAATGACGCAGTGTGCGTTGCCCCGAACAATGGCCAGGCCGATGCGCTGGCGGAACCAGAGGCCCTCTCTTGTGTCCTTGAGCCTTCTCCCAATGGACTGCCCGACCTCGTTGAGGAACGAGTCATTCTCCTTTCCCGCAGCTCCAGCGGTCTCCAGGGCGATTGCCGTAACGCGGTAGCGGTCCGCGAGCGAAGAATATTTTTGTATTTTGATCTTTTCGGCGTGGTTTGCAGCCGAACAAGGGTTTGCGGCGGAAGAATGGATCCTCGATTTTGAAAAGGTATCCACAACGGTAACATCCCATACGAGGGCCTTCCCCGACGAGTACGGGAATATTGTCATCCCGTCAGGCCTTTTGCCATCTCCCCGATCGAGTCCGACCGGTTCGAGAAGGCACGAATGGCCCGCCGATTCGAGACCGGCCTTCACGATTTCATTGAGGGCCTTGTGTCTGTGTTCCCTGCCTGCGCTCCTCTTGCAGGAAAGTGGGTGCAGTGCTCTCTACTTCATTCGAGGTCGATAAAAACATGTATAGGGAATCTTGAGATTTTTGGGATTTATTTAACTATTTTCAGAAATATTAAGGAACTACAAAACGGAATAATAAAAAGAAAAAAATTATGAATAAACTTCAATCGTCTCAATATATTTATATTTAAAATTTGGGTTGGTAGTTTTGACCAATACAATTTCAGGTAGACTATAATTCATGAATATTAAAAAATAAAAATGAAAAACATAGTTTTTGTCGCGTCCTACAAATATAAAAGTCTAAAAATCCAAAATGCTAAAAAATTGGAAAACGAGTAAAGAAATCTGAAACGACATGGTGGTCAGATGATCTTGAATTATCTCGATAAATTCGTCTTCAACGTCTGGATATTTCATTAATTTTTGCAAAGCTAGAATTAAAAAGTGGCTAATCAACAACTATACAATGTAAGAATCGGTCTATATTTGTCTCATTAGTAGTCAGGGATGATTTTATAACGACTTTAAGACGTTAAATGCCAAATTAAGTATTCAGTAAAAAAAGAGTTTATAGTCTTAATTCCGCCATCACAGCAATTTCGTGTCTGAATTAAAAATTGCAGACAAAAAATAGTTGAACAGGCAGCCCAAATCATACATTTGGATTCTTTGGGGCTATCTTATTAATGTAATAAAGTTATGTACATCATAGACATATAACACAAATAAAATTGAATTAATTTACGTCATCCTGACGTAAAATGTATTCGAATACATTTGAATAAACTGTTTCTAACATTTTCATAGAAACCCTGACCGCAAATAAAGAGTTAATATGGATTCAAGACTGTTTTTTCGTCGCGGCTGCGGTTTATAGATTTTCCGATAATACAAATGCAAAAATGTTTACTTTCAAATAAAGAGTTGAATCTTAGCCATTTGATTCACATTTGTGTTTAATAAAATAATATATTAATATGGGACTTGAAAAGATTGTAACTAAAGTTGGATTATCAATATCATTGCTCAGGTTTGAATTTAAGCTTAGAGTGCTTTAAAATATACTGTTTCCGACGAGAAAGTATTTACACTTTTGACCTATAAAATAAATATTGTTTCTCAAATGAAAAGCATTCTCCGGAATTTTCCATTATTTTAAATATATTATTATTTAACTTTAAAAAGTTTATATAAATAAATAATTGTTCGTTATATTTTCGATTCATTTTGAATTATGTCTACATTTTCACTCTTTTTCTCATTACTTGTACTGAACGAGGTTTTAGGGTACACCGTTTCATTTTAGATTACCAATAATACAATTGTTGGTTATGCTGAACCATTCATTACAGAAATGATCATCGTATTCCTAAAATTTAATTTATGTGAATTTAGTTTTTGGGTTATCAGGAACCACAAAAAGGCTATTATGTTGGGATTGTTCAGTCTTGTTTTTATATTGGACGAATTTTCGGCTGGTTGGTTCTTTGGGTCTTTAAATACCAAGTCTCGTGATTGGAAGAATTGCCGACAAAATTAGCAAATATACTTTGCTGATTATTTGTTTTGGTCTTTCTGGCATTTTTGTATTTACTTTTGGTTTTACATTGAATATATCTTTTGTGATAATTTTCCGTTTATTGATCGGGATGGTTTCTGGTATTCGAACATTCGTAAAGTGTAGGAATTTCTATAATTGATAAAGCATTGATTCACGACACATGCGATGAGCAGACTCAGGGAAAAGGAATGATGTTTTATGGGATTGGAGTCAGCATGGGAATTTTGATTGCTCCTTTGATTGGGGGTTTTATCCTCGTGTTATATTTAAGGATATTTACAAAATCCTGTCCATTTATATCCCTCTGTTTTTGGTGGCAGTGCATTTTTAGAAAAGTTTCCCTATTTTTTTACTTCAATATGCGTGGTTGCCTTGATTATCTTTAATATTATTCTTACTTTTATAACTCAAAAGTCATTTAAAAAGTATTAAAAACATTTAATGAATGTAGAAAAGCGTTTCGCTCAGACCACGTGAACCTTAATCAAGAAACACCCCAAGTAGAATCGAGTTTCAAAGTCTTCATAAGGACAGTCAAGTGACCAATATCTTTTCATAAAAGTAGAGCCAAGAAAACGGCAATTTCACTCGGAATTTCGGTCCTCTACTCTTTTGTAACAATTGGAATAGACGAGCTTTATATTTTATTTTTGGCTACTAGCAAAAGCCACGGTTTGGGAGTCTTTGATATTTCTAGGGGGGTTGGGGTATAGCAGTAAGGAAATTGGGTTATTTTTAATTTTTTCTGCTCTTCCCACTGTTATAATTCATCCTTTTCTATTTACTCGAATGCTGGACAAAATCGGAATTATTAACGTTTACATTAACCTAATAATTTCTAGTCCATTAAATTATGCCATTTGGGTTTGCTTCCAATCATGTTGGTAATTCCGTTGACTTATGTCCTCAGTGAAAAAGGGTTAATGTTTTGTTTTAAAAATGTAGACTTTATGTCGAGGAGAAGGCTTTACTTTACATTTTGGTTATTTTCAGCAGAATATTGGCAAATTTTAATAGTGGTACGGTGGCTCTTTTGCTCAACAATTCCATAAAAATAGAGGACGCCGGGACAGTAAACGGAATATGCCTGTCCTTATCCTGCATTTTCCGGTTTACTTATATAGAATTGGCATTTTAGAGCTTTGGCTCCTTTAACGTTCAATAGTATTTATACTGCTGCGATTTCAGTGGATACAAGTGTCGGGAAAGTGTTTGCACCATTAATTGGATTCTACTCAATTGCAATTATGGTTATTTTAATTGTTGTGCTGTGTTCCTATATTCCTCGTAGCCTTAATTCGAGGATTTGTTGACTATAATTTTACTAACAGTATAACTATTCTAAATATTTGTTAATTAAGAATGCTTCCTTATATACATTTATTATTTTTTTGAATAAAAACCACGTAGGTATCTTTTTAAATATCCTTTTTTAAATATACGGCCGATTGATTCAGATGCTGTTTGAAAGTCTCATTTTTATTTTCCAGGTTCCTTTCATTGTAAAATTTGTCATTTATTTGTTCCCTTCACATCACTTCTGTTTTAAAATTAAAGAGCAGTTAGTTAAAGCAAGGATTTTTGATATTGGAAACCGTAGATTCAGTAGTTGTCAAATTTGACGAATTAATAAAGCCCTCTATTTTTAGACAACGACTATTCGATTGAATATAAGGCTGGAAAAAACAAACACTATTGTTTAATTTGGATAGAGATTCTTTAATTAACATAGAATTTAAATAATAATTAAAAAATAAATATTTAACTTGCCACAACTTATTGACGTTGCCGAGTTTTTAAAAAATAATGGAATGTGGAGACCAAGTAAGGAATATGCCAAATAATTAAGCCTGCCCCAATCTACACTTATTTTGTTCGTGACAGAAACTGTTCGTTTTGCGGCAAATTCTTCAAAAACAAAATCGATTTAATTCGTCATAAACGAATTCACACAAACGAAAGGCCTTTCAACTGCCAGATCTGCGGACGGTAAGCCACCCTGGTGAAACAACAGGTCATTCTCACGTAAATTCACTCTGAACACCCACATGCTCTCCCATTCCTCCCAAAAGACCTTTTCTTGCATGATATGCGGAAGACCCTTCAAATACACCAACAGTCTCCGCAAACACATGAAACAACATTTCGGATTTGCCTTAAAAAAACGTAAAAAACAGCCACCAATCAGAGAACAGAATCCTCCGCCAATGACCGACCAGATTTATTGTCTGAACAGTCAACTTACACGTCACCCCTGCGGATATTGTGGGCGTAGTTTCAGTCGTCCGTCTTCCCTGGCTGTCCACGTGAGGATCCACACAGGCGAAAGACCTTTTTCCTGCGATGTCTGTCCTGCCAAGTTTGTGACCAAATCGGCTCTGGTCGAACACCGAACTGTCCATTCTGGGAGGGACGAGTCTTTAAAGTGCCCGTTTTGTGATTCGACTTTCACACGCAAGTCGAGTCTCAGTCGCCACAAAACGTCAATTCACGGAATCGGGCTTCGGAGGATCCGGCCTAGTCTGACTTGCCGTTTTTGTGGGAGAAATTTCAACGTTCGCCAAAATTTAGCACGACATGAAAAAACTCACCAAAAAACCAATTCGGAAAACTGGCTCCACTTCCCGACAGAAGGAATCAATTTGCAGGAAAGTGACCAATTTGAAAACGGAGGACAGTCCGTGGTGTACCCCTCCTGTTTCTACCGACTGACCAACAGAAAAGGACAGAAAGGGGTGTTTCCTTATAACTGTCAGTTTTGTGGAAAGGGGTTTGCGAGGGCGTCTAACTGGAGGAGACATGTCAGTACTTTTCCAAGGAAACAATACGAGTGTGGGACATGTCATTTGTTCTTTGCTCGAGCAGGTGCCTTGAGGAACCACGAACAGCGAGATCACGTGTATTGAACAACTATTCTTGTCAGACAATTACATATTTTATTGAAAAAATAAGATTATTGTTCTTTAATTTTGCATATTTGTCGATTGAGTAGGACTCCGCACTCAGAAAAGAAACAAATGACAAAAATGACACAAACAGTGATAAACCAGAACATTCCATTGCCCATCATTCCGGCCAAAGGATACACAAATAAACCTCTCACGGTCTTTAAGTAAAAAAGCCTACACACTAAGACCCAAAACATACATTGCAGAATAACTCGCCAAAAAAAGGCAAATAAAACAAAATCTCGTCTTCCGAGTCCAACACCTCAAATCAGCATTCAAATTTCCTAGAAGTGGAAAAATGTAAATAAAATGCTGAATATTGAACTACGACTACCATTGTGATATCTTTCCATAGCGGGAGCTGGCACTGTCGGGAACTGAGGAGATATCTGTCGTAGTAGAACAGTGCCCAATAAGCGAGACAAACCCCCTACGGACATTAAAATCCAACACCAACCATTCCCACGGGGAAGGCCAGAGCAAAGTAGAGGGCGCTGTAGAAATCTCTGATTCGAGGGTATTTGTAGCTCAGGCAGCAGAGGATGCAAGTCAGACATTGAAGTAGCTGGACTATATTTGCTATGTATACCAGATTCCAGTTGGTCAGGTAATATATCTTGGGGACCCCGCAAAACTGTTTCTCGGATACAAAGACGAGAATCGTAAACCAGAATTCATAAATTGCAAAAAACAAATTAAAACGAGTCCGCGTTAACACAGATCTAAGCATTGACTTATAATTAATTTATTTGAAACAATTATTATTTGATTAATTTAGTTATATTCAATTTATTTACTCTAAAATGGAGAATCATGTCCTCATGGATGGACCCCTTCTATTCAAAACCTCCAGTCTCTCAGCAATGTCATTATTTGTAGTGATATGAACGCAATGAGCTAAAAAATCAATCTCTCAACTCAAGAGAATCTCTACTCATCCCACACCAGAATACCGTCAAGAAAAGGCGACGCAATTTCTTCTCCTGACATCTCGCTGTGTACTATAATTCTGGCCCCTGCTACTTCTTGGAAGGTCATTTACGACCTAAATTCTGACTACAACCCGACTATTATTGAGAATGCCCTAAAATCCAACATTGACATTCAACGGCGTTGTTATACGGATTACAAAAGAGCTTCCTGGGACGACTACCATCTCGCTCTAGAAAAATCATTGAATGATTTCGACATTATCAACTTTCGTTCGACTGACGCAGCAGTCAATTATGCACTTATCATTTCCGCCTCCAAAAAATTCATTCCTCAAGGAATTATACAAAATTTCTCCCATAGTTACAAGCACGAAGTAAACACCCTTATAAAGACACGTAACAAACTGAAACGGGAAAATGGAAAATCTGCTGTGTCCTTTATAGAACTTAGGAATCTAAACAAACAAATCACTGCTGCCATAAATCGACATATTGACTCGCAGTGGAGTCAATTTATTGCTTCTATCCAATTCCTCCAAAATTTGGTCAACCCTTAAAGGGATGAATGAACTGATGTTCGAAAAGCCAAAATTGCATGGGTCTGCTGTTTCTCGTCTCCGTTCAGATACGCCACTCAATCCGGCTAACACATTAATGAAATATTACACTTCATTAAGTCACAAAACATCTAACAAAACGACCGGAAAGTAGCCAAATCTCTTAGAAGACTTCCCGTCAAAGATTATATAACGACTTTCACCAGGGAGGAAGTCTCGCAATGTAAACTCCTCTGCAACTGGGCGTGACAACATTTAAATCATCTCAAAAGATTAGGCCATAATGCTATCAAAGCAATAGTCCCTATTTTCAACAATTCTCAATCCTTAGGTTACGTGAAAAATGACAGTGAATACCAAAATATTGTAAATGCACTACTCCAAATACCCGTACAAACTAAATCTAAATCCGAAAAATACAAACTTATTAAAAAAGCGAATCAATTTATGATAATTGATGATCGGTATATTTGATATTCCTAATTCATAGTCTCTATCTAAAGGACGTTAATAACCAAAACACAAATTGATTATCTGTTTGGACAATGAAATTGAGATGAAGACACTGGCATTCACTATTCACCAAGAATGCCATCGGGGAATACTAACAAACCATCCTAGTCACAAGTTTATAAATTTGAAATAAATTAGGGTGTATTTGAGCGCTTTAACCAAACATTGACACGGGGTATGGCAAAACTGATGGATCAAGAAGGAACTAAAAATTGTTTCCAATTTTTAGACAAAGTAACTTTTTCCTATAATACGACACACCACTCGGCGATCAATGAGAAAGTTTAGGGGTATTCCTGGAATTAACACTGTGATTCATGAAATACCAGGTTATAATCTTATTTATAATTTAGATGAAAATAATAAGGCTTAATGGTAAATTTACGATGTATTTATTTTTAGAAACGAATAATAAAATTTTTAATTTCACTCCTCCAGACATGAATTCAGCGTATTTTAAAAGAATGAATAAAAAGCTGGGACTACACAGGCCAAAATATGATTTTGAAATAGGGAATGAAATATAATTAAATAATAACAGTTTAGATTCGAATCTTAAAAGATTGTGGGACGAATCCGTCATTGAAGCTACACAGATTTGAATCCACATATAAAGAAAATGGAAAAGTAAAAATATAATGTCTAATAAGTTATTAATTGTTCTAGATGTTCCATTATTGTTAATTGTGACAAAAATTTGCTGTGGATAGTCATCGTTTATCGAAAAAACTTCAAAAGCACAAATAAAATTAGATAATATACACTAGGTGCAAAAAAAAACCGTTTTTTTAAATACGGCATATTTTGCAGAGATAACCGTGATTTTTCTTTGTCGATATCGAAAGGGATCATTAAATTAACCCTAAATCAATTTTGTTATATTTTTTTTGTATTGTGTTATATGTCTAAATTAAAAATTTTAATTACACGAGCGCAATAAAAAACCGTTTATTCTGGTGAGTGTAACATTTTTTACTTTTTTTAGAATTTTAACCCTCGATAAAATTACGAATGCTTGATGTAATAACAAAAGGAAAGATTCTAAGCTTGAATGCGTTAAATTGGACCACTAAAAAAATATCTGACGAGCTTAATATCTCGCGATCAACTATCGCTGACTTCATCCGAAAATTCATTAAATATGGTACGACTGAAAGAATGAAAGGTTCGGGGAGACCAAAAATTCTTAATAAGGACGATATCCTTATTTTACTCAACCTGGTTAAAGAGGAAACCCAAAAAAGCTGATTGCTTAAGAAATGATCTCCGTAAAATAACCGGAAAAACAGTCGGTAAAAGATTCATTGCAAATTATTTAAGAAGGGAGCAAATATATGCTCGTGTATGTATAAAAAAAACCATTATTGAACAAAATAAATAGTGAAAAACGCTATGACATGGCAAAGCATTTCATTACTGTGCCAAACACTGAATGGATGAGGACAATTTTCAGTGACGAATGCAGTTTCGAAGTTTTTAATATTAAAAAACTGCAATATTGTTATCGGAAAAACAATACAGGCCTTCAAAAAAGCAACCTTTCGCCTACTGTAAAATTTGGTGGGGGGAAAGTTATGGTCTGGGGCTGTTTTTCCTATTATGGAATGGGCTCGCTTGCTTTTATACACGGGAATATGAATTCCGCACTTTATATCAACACACTATGTAACCATTTATGGGAATCTGCAAAAAAATGGAGCTTAGTGACTTTATTTTCCAACAAGACATGGCACCATGTCATACTTCCAAGATGACTATGCGATTTTTTCAAGAAAAGAAAGTAAACCTTTTACCATGGGCACCTCAATCACCGGATTTAAATCCGATCGAACATATATGGGCTCATATGAAGAGGGAATTAAACACCTTTCATCCAAAGAATGTTTCAGATTGAAAGAAAAAATCGAAAATATTTGGAACGAAATACCGATTAGTTTTATAAAAAAAATAATCGAAAGCATGCCGAATAGAGCACAAAGCTTTTTAAGGCAAAAGGGGACCATATTGAATACTAACTTTAAATAATCAAAAATAAAACGGTTTTTATTGCGTTTGATTTTTTGTTAGTTATAATTTGTTAAGTAAAAATGATTACAAGTTCAAATATAAAAATAAAACTAGTGTTAAAAAATGATAAATTATTCAATTCTTTAATAAAAACAATATAGTTGCATAGTAAATTTTTGATATTTCGAAAAAACGGTTTTTTTTTGCACCTAGTGTAGTTTCTCTTATTGCTTGTAACATACTTGCTCGAAGGGATTTTAGAAAAAATCAAACGTCAATTAATGGAAATAGATTGTGATAATTTCTTAAATTGCTATTGAAAAGCGGATTGCCAAATGTCTGGTTCCTTTTCTCGTATTTTGCATTATACTCGATATTTCTTGATGATTGTGACAATTTAATAAATCTAAATGTTACTTTTCATCTTGGAATCGGATACAAGATTTTTTTTAATACAAAAAAAATAATTAATTTTTCAAGAACCATCTGAAGGCCCTCGGAGTGGAGGACAGGGTGAAGTATATCCAGACACTCGTGTTGCGAAAGACTTTAGAGAGGATGTGAGCTGAGAAAAGGCATGGGTTATTGTTGAAGGAGTAGCCCCTGAACATGGATCTGCCCATCCGTGCACTTAACGTGGGGTCGGAGAGGATGTGGTTGACGTAACAAAATACTACCGATTACAAAATCCTATAATTAGTTTGCTACATTTTAGGAAAGTATAAAATTATCCAAGTAAGCTCAGTCGCTTATTCCGCTGAGCAGGTTAGCGAGTTTGAGTTGATTGAACAACCGAAAATCGAAAATTATTTTTAAGTAAGCAATTCTTATTTAAAAACCCTTAATTAAAAAGTTTTTTGACCTAATTATCATTGGTTAGCAAATCCGTAGAACAGAGAACTAGGCTTGGCCAACAGATCTTTAATGTCACCGAATTCTACCAACTTTCCCTTGTCAAATACCATGACCCTACAAATTAGCAGACCAAATGACCTATCATAGTCGAGAATAGTGTTGATTCGATGTGCGATTGTGATTATCGTGCATTCCTTGAAGTACTGGCGAATTGTGCGTTGTATTATTTTATCAGTCTGCACGTCGATTGATGCAGTGGCCTCATCTAAAAGGAGAACTCTGGGTTTTCTCAGCAGCGCTCTGGCAAGGGCGATCAGTTGTTTTGATCCACCACTGCATTATATTAGCAACGTGAAGACCTAAGATTACTGCCCCCGTCAATGCACTCAAAGTCAAGACCCATCGTCCCCAAGTCGATGTAGTCGCTAATCTCCAACGTCCTGATGACCGACCAAATCTCTTGGTCTGAATAATAGCCGAAGGGGTCCACATTATATCTCAAAGTCCCGGAAACCAGGTAAGTGTCTTGAGGTACAATTGTCACTGATTGGCGGAGTTTGTGGAGTCCTAAGGTCGAAATGTCGACTCCATCGATGATTATTTTCCCAGTGGATGCCTCCAATGCTCTGAGGAGGGCCAAGGTCAGTGAGGATTTTCCCGCGCCGGTTCTTCCGACCACAGCAATTTTTTCATGTGATTCAATTTGGAAGGAAAGATTTTTTAGGCAGAAATCTAAATTTTCTCGATATTTGGTGCTGTAATTGTCAAAAACGATAACTCCCTTCGAAGGCCATGATTCGTCAACCTGGTTATCGACCTCAGAAATAGACCATTCGGCCTGAAAATTGCCGAGAAGTTAAGACCTCTTTTTGAATACCGACATATTCGAATATCCTTTCCACAGACACCAACCCGACCTGAATATCCCCGAGATTAATCAAAAAAAGCACAAAAACAGAAATAATCTAAAATATAACAAATGTTTTAAAACCGATATAGAAATATTTAAAGAAACTCCAATTTCCGACGAAGCGGATTCGTCCCTCTCGATAACGGCAGAAAAAGTTGTAAAGAAAACCACAAAAGACGAGATCCATTGGATTACAGACAAAACCCAACTAATAATAGTATATACTAGGCATACTATCTGGACATAACACGGAGACAACTCACAGTGATAAATTTGTCCATGTTGTCACTAAATTGTTCAATATATTTGTTTTCTGTTTTGCTGACTCTGATGCAGACGCCTCCGCGGAAAACCTCCACGTAGTTGGTCACTAATTTAGACTTTTCGGACAACTCGAGACTCATGGACTGCCTTGCAATGAGAGTATAATATTTCTATTGATTATACATAACAATAAACCGCAACAAAAAATATGAAAAAAAACACAAAAACGACTGGAATGGCGGAAAAGTAATTTACTTGGATGATATATATAAAGAGTGAGATGAGAACAATAAAGGTCCCCCCAATGGCCGCCAACTGCTGCGGCATTTTAATGTCCAGTCTCAGTATATCAGTTAAAAACCGATTCATGACTCGTCCAATGGGTGTTCTCTCATGAAATGATATTGGAGCCTTCATCAGAGAAACAAAAAGTGCTTCGTGGATTCCAAAAGATGCTTTGGCGCATCCCAAAAACAAAAAAATGACCCTCACAAGTACAGAAAATGCTGTCATTAGACACTCACTTAAAACCAAATAAGACTATCAAGGCCCCGTATATGCCAATGTAGTAGTGTGTGTCGACAGGTCTTCCATTTTTGATAATGCTGTCCGTCCACGTTGATAACCAGTTTAACAGTGCCAAAAAAGAACATATATTCAGGATCATGAAGATCGTGTAGCCAACCAAAGCAGTTCTTTCGAAATATTTGATGTATGATTTAACCGATTTGAATGAAAACTTAATTATTTACTTTCATTTAAAGTCACTTGTGAGAGTTCTACGTTTTCGTCTTGGACAAGTTTTTGTGTCGAGTCCAGTTTTACCGAAACTCTCTTGAAAGTTTTCGATATCTTTGATCTTCTTTTAACTTTTGTTGTAGTCTCTGAACAGTAATGTCATATGCACACCTGTTTGAGCATCTACTAGTTGTTTTATAAAAGTATCTTCTAGAGACAGATTGGCAAAGTCGTGATATGTACCAAAAAATGATATTTGTCCCTCTTTCAGAAACATAATTTTATTCATTTGGGATAAATATTTTATCGAATTTGTCACAAAAACGACTGTCTGTGAAATAACTGGAAAAATTAATGCCTTGTTCCGGAGAATGCCTTCTGGCCCCATCAGGTTGTAAAACAAACGTTCTCCCACATTAGCATCGACAGCACTGAGTACGTCATCAAGCAAGTATAGATCTGCATTATCATAAATAGCACGTGCTAAGCTAATCCTCTGCTTTTGTCCTCCACTAAGATTGACCCCCTTACAATTCGATATCACTCAATACCTTTTCTCCGATCTCAGTCCACTCCCTGTCAGGCATCATGTCAATGTCTTTGACGAGACAGCACAGTTCTACGACACGACCAAACCACTCGGCATCATATTTGTTGAACATTATAATGTTGTCGAGTAAACTGCAATTTCTTAACCAAGCCTGCTGAGGACAGTATGCGACTGAATCCTTGTTTATAGTTATTCCATAGGCTTACAGTGATGCAGAATCCTCCAGAAGTTCTCGGAATCTCGTCGAGAAGAGCGGAGAGGAGAGATGACTTGCCGGATGCCAATTGTCCAATGACACCGGTAAGTGAATTTTTTTGCACTTTGAATGATATGCTGCCATAATAATGAATTTGATACTCTTTGAGAGTCCGTTTTCCGTCTATCCAAGAGAAGGAAGCGTTTTCGACGAGGATATGCTCATCTAGTACGAATTTATTTCAGGAACTAACCTTCTTGCATAGTTTCACGACAGATCCCCCGATCAATTGTCAACTCATCACAGTTGAGATAATTAGTTATTTTTTTGATAGCTATCCCGGCCTATTTATGCGTCAGCGATTATCAACAACCAAGACGAAGTAAAAAATACTCAGAGGAAGAAATATCAAAACGGTTCTGAGAATGTTAAACAACCCGAAGGTCTCATAAATCCCTCCAATTTTAGAGATTGTGACGTCTGTTTTGAGGATGAACAGTCCAATAGTCCCAAGAACCATCTATTTACTCATGTCGCTAGACATACCCAATTCGGAGACGTGAGCATTGCTACAATCGCCCCACTGGTTGGAAAGAACGACTTTAGCAGAAAATTGACTTCCTTGGTTCGAATAGAAGTTATCAACTGTTGGATGGGGTATTCCCAGCCATATAACTTAAAGACCTGAGAATTTAAAAATATTATTAACTTTAATTCCGTTGAAAAATTCGAAAATAATACTTGTCCTCTTGTCTGTCAGTTTTGAACTTGTCGACTAAACTGATCAAAATAATTGACTTGAAATTCTTTTTGAAATTTGAAGAAAAAGAGAGTGAATAATAATGTCCCTACAAGCACCCCGACGCTGACAAACATGTACTTTTCCACATTAGAATAAATAATCCACAGTGCTATAATGAGGATTAAAGGCAGGTTTATCAAATTTGGAATCACAGATACGGCCTCGTAAATAAATTCAGAGTCACTTCCAATCAAAGTAAGAGCCAACGTGTCTGACAACTCCCTCCGAGTTTTAGAGGCAAGTTTAAAGCTCTAAATTATACAACTTTGGCATACTTTCTGGTACACCAACATCATTACTCGCGACCGAATGGAGACCGAGCAAGTGAGAGCCAGTTTTTCTGAATATGCTCGAGTAATTCCAGAAGTAATGCCCACAGCCACGAGCAGAAAGGCATAAAAATATCCCTTCCATTTAAAAATTGATTTGACAACAATAAAGTTGACCAAATGACTATTATTATTCACTAACAAAAACCGAGCAAAATTGTCTGGGCAAAGATGAGCAAATCCGAAATTAAATTTAACACAATGGCAATCAGTAAACGTCTGAAATCATTTCCGATTATTATTTTGAGAGTATTTAACATTGAAATGGCAGAATATTTTCTTTTCTCTTCATTTATTCTAATATTTCAAGCAAGATTTGATCCAACTTTTGGTCCATTTCTTTGATCAGCGTCAAAAAGTTTAAATTTGAGTCGACACTCCACAAGTCTGTCTCATTCAGCGTCCCTTTCCTCGCCATGTTAACATATCTAACACATAATACACCACCCTATTACTTTAAAAACCAAAAGCACATGATTTTATTTAAATAGGAAACCCTGTATTCGGGAAAACATTCCTTATATGTAATCAGTGAAAGGATACGTCATTCTGTGGTATATCTGAAGACAATCGGTCGACCTGGAGGGAGAAGACAGACATGACTACCAACAATACAAATTCGGGAATATTGAAATAAAGTGTGACCTTTCCAAACAGTGGCATCTGAGATTAAGTTTCAAATATCCCACGTTTGAATAAAAACGCCGAATTCTGGAGAAGAGAACCAGAATGTGAGTTAGTGATAGAAAAGTCCAAAAAAATGTCAGATGAGGCGTCGGTTCCAAATTGGCAGTTTCCTCATAAAAAGTGAAAATTGTGGCAGATAACTTGATTCAAAAAAATTAAAAAACCGTGGAAATGGCAAAAATAACGGAAGAAAGTATTTCTTCTATTGGTTCTTGTTGTCGCAAGTGGACTGCGTAGACCATGTGGATTAAACTCACGGCAGACAAAATAGAGCTAAAAATCTGTTATTTAAGTGATGAGATGCAAACCTTTTTAAAAATGTGAATTTTATTGAACAAAAATAACTCTCTTTTTGTCATTAGTAATTTGATGACATATAATAACGACAAAACAAAATAAATTAAACAAGGAATCCAAATAAGGACAACGTTCGTGAAACATGTCGTAAAATTCGGATTCGATTGTTCCCATGTCAAAGAAGTGTTCTAATAAATAACGTTTAAGTTCTGACCCATATTCCATCCGAACAAAACATGGTTAAATGTTAATTAGGTTAAAATATATAAATCTTATATCAGAAATTAGTAGTACAAATAATCATAGTAATTTAATTTTAAATTATTTAAAATTGATTTGACGTATTAATTCATTTTTTTTCTTTTTGAGCCATTCCTTAGCTCTCTAACTGCAATCTCTTGTCGACCATCACCAATCTGATCCTCACTCCAGGATTGTTGTTCCATGGGCACAATTCCGTCGTCCTCAAATTGTCGTAGAGATTTTCGTTGTAGAAAATGAATGACTTCACTAACATCACTCTCTTGAAAGTTCATCCCATGTCGGTGCTCCACTAACGTGCTCTAAAGAGTTTTCTTTAGTACAATAGATTGAATATATGCCCTCGGAATAATATCCACATCCAAAAAATCCATATACAGTGCTGGTAGAAAAAAACCGGTTTTGCAGTCAATAATTTTTTTGGCGTATAGCTATTAATTTTTTAAATGAAATAAAGAGTTTGAAGTTGATTATATGTATAATCTTTTTTACTTTTAAAAAATTTCAATAATCGGCGGAAATTTTAAAAATTTAAATTTTTGCTTGTGAATAAAAAACCGGTTTTAACAAAAAGAGTTAACAAAATCAACAGTTAATATGTTGTGTGGTATCCTCGATTAATAAATAGCTCGTATGACCTTTTAGGCATACTATCAATTAATTTCTGAATACTTTCAGACGGCAATTCGTTCCAAATTTTTGTTAATTTGACTTCCAGATCCAGTTTATTTTTTGCAGGATCTAAAGAATACTTCTGCTTCATCATGCTCCAAACATGTTCCATTGGGTTCATGTCTGGAGATTGCGGAGCCCAATAAAGAATTGAAACTTTATTTTCTTCAAAAAACTTGGTTGTCATTGCAGATTGATGACAGGGGGCCAAATCTTGTTGGAAAGTGAACTGATTTAGTCCCATTTTTCGCGCCGAAACGAACAAATTATTCGTTATAACATTTATATATTTAGCGGAATTGAGGGTTCCATTAACAAAAACTAAATTGCCCACTCCTTGATAGGAGATACAGCCCCGACCATAACACTCCCTCCACCAAATTTTACTGTCGGCGTAATATGGCTCAACTCATAACGTGAACTTTTTTTTCGATAACTGTATTGCCTTTTTTAGTATGAAAAATCTGAAAAGATGCTTCATCAGAGAAAATAATAGTTTTCCATGCGTCATTGTTCATTCAAATAAAAATTTTTGACAATTCATATCTTTTTATTATGTTTTTCTTCGAAAGCAACGGTTTACGTTGACATACTCTTCCGAAGAGAAAATTGGAATTTAAATAAGTTTCAATTGTCTTTCTACAGACACTCTTACTAGTTAAATGGTTTATTTCATTCCTCAACGTGTTAGAAGATTTTTTTGGATCGGACTCAACAAGATGCAATAAAATTTTAACGTCTGTTTTTTGAAGCTTTTTAGGACGTCCAGAACCAGGAATCCTATCAATAGTTCCATATTTTTTGAATTTTCTGCGATATCTTTTATCGTCCAATTTAAATCATAAAGAGCAAGAATCTTCCCTTTAATTATTTTATTTAACATTTGCTTATAAAACTAAAAATTCAACTTCTAAAATATCAGTCAATAATGCAAACCGGTTTTTTATTCACACCCTAAAATTTAAATCTTTAGAATTTTAAACGATTAATGGAATTTTTTATAAATAAAAAAATTATAAATCTAATCAACTACAAAGAGTTCAATTCAGTTAAAAAAATAAATGCTATCCGCCAAAAAAAGTTAGTAACTGCAAAACCGGTTTTTTTCTACTAGCACTGTATGATTTGTAGAATTTACTCACAATTCCCTCCCAAGTCATAACAATAGGGACAATTTTAACTTTCGCTTTGTATATTTGGGACAACTCTCCAGCGAGGAGGTCGTATTTATGAAGTTGTTCAATCTTAACCACCTTCAGCATCTCCTGAGAAGTGATTCCGACCTCTACTAAAGTAATCTCCCTTGTCCTTTTATCGAAAACAAATATGTCCGGCTTGTTATGTTGTACTTTGATGTCTGTCATCAGCATCGTATCGACTCTAATCTCAACATTCTCAGTTGTTACTATTGATTGGACTGAGTGAGTCTTCAGTTTCTTTGAATATGTGATTCCATATTTACGACACAGGTTTAAATGAAGACATCTCACCACCTCATTGTGACGGCGTATATAATCACTATTTAACATTTTATTACATCTCGTTGCCAAATGGTCGACTGTTTTTTGGCAGATTTACAATGACTGCAATTTGATCCTTTTTCCTCAAAGAACAAATTTCGGTCCTGTAAAAGACAATACAATGCTTCGGCTCTTGGACTTCGGCCCTTTTTGCAAGCCAGCCCAAGATGATGCAATATCAATATTCAAGTCTTTTAAACATTTGAATAACATAGAATGAAGAGATTTAGTGTTAATTTTCGTCAATAACCATTCAATTTGAACATTTTTAAGTTTCCGTACATCCATGTCAGAGAAATTATCATCCAAGTTATACTTCTGGGTTAGGAATCCCGCGATCGTGGCCATATGTGTTTTCTTTGAATTGACAGCCCGCAGAATTCCAGCTTTTCTCAGACACACATTAGATTTTCTTTCCAAATCATAAAGGAATTGGAACAACATGCATTCACTTCTGAACACGATTGAAGTGAGCCCTCTTCCAAGTTTATCTCTTGGTAAATATAGCCTCTCTTTATTTGCAGGCTTTAAATGAAGTTTTGTCTCATAAAGAATACGCCGAACATCAACATCAATATCCTCAAACTCACGTGGTTCAATGTTGATTAGTCCAATATAATAATTGTAAAGTGATAGTGCGGATTCGTTAATTGCTTTGAACATATTTACTGCATTCAGTTTTGCGCTTGCCAAACCCTTAATTCTTTTTTTAACTTCATCGGAGTTTTTTTTAAATCCCAGCAACAAAACGAGGAGTCTTCCCAGGCAGACAACCTGCTGAAACTCCTAAAGAACTACGAGTACACCAAACTGCAGAAAATAGCCCTTCTGGGTAGAATCAGCCTCACTGAGTGACTAGGGAGAAGGAAAGAGGTTGGAGGACATTCCCCTGCTATGTGACCTCCCTCCCACCATCCAACATCAAGGGAGACCATTCCTAAAAGGGTGACCAAGCAGGTTTTGGGGAAGCTTCCTCGCCCGCCGGCCTGTTCTCCCCCCAAGTGGAGACAAGTTTGGGTGTTTTCCATAGGAGTGTAGACTGGGAGTATTCTAGATTGGAATTTGAGAGGGAAATGGCCAGATATGAGGAGAATGTCAACTTTCCTTACCAATTGGTGAATCCTGTGTGGACTGTGGGCCACTACGAGGAGGCCTACCAATTGGGGTGGGCAGACGACGGGGAGTACTATCGAGTCGAAGCCACAAATCCGGAATCTGAGGGAGGCGGCCACTTGCTTTAAGCCGACGACACTGAGAGTGGAGAGACAATACAAGGACGGAAAAGGGCGATTGAGGACTACTGGTTATAGGCCGAGTTGGTGTGTTTGTTTATTTTAGAAAAATGGACTGACCCCCTGTCGATTGGAGGGGAGGCCTACAATCAGTTTATGAAGGAGATTAACGGGCTTTTATAACATTAAATAAACGTTATTTTATAAGACAGGAATATTAATTAATATATTTGATGTATAATTGGACGAGGATAGCGTCAATTCGAAAGTGGAGTGAATATGTGCCCAGGAAAGTATTCACGACCAATTCCAGGAAGACAGAGGAATTAAATCTATCAATATCCACAATAAAACTGTATTTATGACTAATGAGTGGTAAAGTGAGGACGTGGGCATAAAGGCTCCTCTCAAAGTGAGAGGTCAGTTTATTCTCAACTATTCCCTCAGGAAAGCAGGCTACGATTTACGCTCGATGGACTACACTCCAACCCCACTGAAATGCCAACGCACAGGCGGAAGGAACGCCCACGGTTGATTGACCAAGCAAACGAGTAGGCCGAATCATCATCGACCGGATTGGCGGGGGGTTCCACAAATATTTCTGTTGGCCCTGTTCACGGAAAGGCACTCCCGGGAGAGTGGTGGAGGAAAGAGTGAGTGAGGTGACTCCTAGTCATAATCGTAGCTCAAAAACGACGACTGGCACAGTGCGACGCTGGCCTTGGGGGTGATGTCAGGCGGTGGGCGGTGGCCACTCCTGACATGAAAGACATAGTCCGGACATACGGAGACATCCCCAAAGTGCCCAGTAATATATCCACTCATTTCCAGTCCTCGGCAGACCAGGAGACGCCCATCCTCTGGGTGCTCTCATTCCGGGGTCTCATGTCTGCTGTGTCGAGTTCTCCCCCAACGGTGGACAGAAAATAGCAGTGTCGACCGGGACCTACGCAGTGTTGTGTAATAAGGGAGTCTCCCTGTGTGCAGATGGGGGAGTCCCTCCGTCTCCCCAGTGGACAGGAGTATGTGTTGAGCAGTAAGTGCATGTGTGTGGTGGGGAGGGTGTCCAATGTGGGTCACCGCGATGTCAAGTTGACCACGGCGGGACAGCGGAGGAGATTGGGTGTGCGTCCTCGCAGAGGTCTTTTTTAGAGGAAGGGAGGACGCTTTGGACGTAAAATTAAAAAGCCGGGAAAACCCAAAGTGTATAAAATTAGGGAGAAAAGACACACCGATATTTATCCTCTGTCTGTCTAATATCATTCCAATAAATGTTTCCTGATCTTGTGGTGTATAGAAATTACTTATGAAATCATCTTAATTCCAAAAAATTCATTTTTAAACAAACAAATCACTGCTCCATAAATCTGCACGCAGACTCCAAGTAAACTCAATTTTCGACAGAAGACCCAACTATTCAACAAACATGTCTTGAACATTTTGGACAAAGCAATCAGGCGTACAAGCATTCCAAAAGCAATAAGTGATCCCATCAGAAACCCCTTCTCAAAAGAGTTACAAACAACTAGTCCATCCCGTACTAAATTACGCAAGTCCGACCTGGATTCCCTGTCTATTTACAAGCCCACGGAGGAATACCAATCAGTACAAAACAGGACAATGTGTATTATACCCGAATACCTGAAATAACACCCATCGACTAACTGCATTTTGAAATTTATCTTCTCTTCGATAGAACATTTAAATATGATTCACAATTCCTATTCTCTTATCCGACCACCCTTGCACTGCTCTAAACATGCTAAATGACAATTGCTGTTTACTAAAAAGTACGCCAGCAAAACAATACTCATTTCTAAAATCAATGGCCGATGATTACTCAACTAATCATTTTTCCACTCTCCTGATCTTTCACTATCCGCACAAAATTTGACATTCACTTCTCTTTGGAAGCAACCTGGGCTACTGTGAGAAGGTTGCTTTTAAGGAGAGGCCAAAAAGTCACAAATAATTATGACATTAAGTCAGAAAATCCATTTGGACAACACGATCAATATTTTTAGTTTTATGCGATGGCACGTTAAAAATAAATAATTTTAATTGGTAGTCAAAATAATTTATTTCCGTCAATAATCGATACATGTATTTCCTTAAATAGGGACGTTCAGGTGCATCGTTTTATATTTCTGTGGGTTGGTATTTATTACTTCCTTTTCTTTGTTGGATGTGGCCTAGATATGATAAATAAATAATTTTTATTTATTAAAATATATTTCTAAACTAATCTTAAGAATATATTGATTAACCATGAACTACTGCGAGGTTAACCAATCTCACGGAAGTGAAGATCCAATGTCAGAATATCCCCCAATCCCCCCCAATCCAGTCCACCGAACCACCCAAATCGACTTGGAAAGAACCCTCCAAGTGGAGGAAGCCAAACTCCTCCTCATGAGAAGGATCCGTCTCCACCAACGAAACTACAACATCAAAGTAAATCTCCCAAAATAACCACCAGAAAAACGTGACCAAAAAGAAGGTGGAGTGCCCAAAGTCCCCTCCCACCAAATTAGCGCGGGAAAGTACCAAGAAGTACAAAGGAAGGGACTCGGAGTACTCGAAAAGGGCAGAAAACATTCACAAAACCAATTCCTCCCACGGGAAGGTCAGACAGGAACCCAAAACAGTAAAAACGTGGTTTCCAGTGTAGGCGAGTGAGTTGGCCCAGGACAGTGCCACAGAGCAAGCGCGGGAAGAATTGACTGGTCGGATTAACAACACGGTGGCCTCTCTGCCCAGATTGGTGATTCCGGTGGTGGAGGGACTGTTCTTTGTGCCCTCCTTCGATTCAGGGGACTACCTCGAGTGTGTGGGACTCGAATATGTCAGAAATAACACCAAAAATTCGAAAAAGAAGGACAATAAAAATAGCGGGAAAAATATTGTGAAAAATATGAACAAAAATTGCCCGCATTGTGGGAGATACCCCGTGGAGGGATGGATAAAGTGGAAGGAGACATTGCTGTGTCGATCCTGCCACGTCCGGGAGACGAGGGAGGCCAGTCGAGTTAATTATGAGTCATCTCTCATCTCCAAACTCGACAAATTGGTCAGTCTGGAGTGCAGTCTCAACGATTTGGACAAACAAGCTTGTCTCGTTACTGAAGAAGTGCCCAATAATGCATATTTCCCCCCAAATCCTGCTGTTATTAACAACGATTTCTCCTCCTCCATGCAACAGTGGGTTTCCATGTTACGGAATCCGGTTTTTATGCAAAGTTTTGCCAGTCAGTATTTTGGAGGGACGCCCATTCCTGGACTATCCTTTCCCGTTGTGGGGAATCTGCCCACTCCACAGTCCTCGTCGATGCCAAATCTGACTAGTCAGCAGCAGTATGAACTGCTCCAAAATATGTTTAATTTCACTCCCAACACGAGTGGGCATTAACGCTGTGTAATTAAATTAATTGTGTTTATTCTATATAGTCCAATAAGGTGATTAGGAATGAATATTAAATGTGCAAATAGGCTGACTGATGACTAAATCTGAAAAACCGAGGGTTAAAAATAAGTCTTGATGGATATTATATCAATATCTAATTAATTATGTCCGACATAACATAATAATTATTCAACATTAATATTGGAAATTAGGATTCGCCAGTGGCCCCACCGCGGATAGCAAGCGAGTTACTTCGAAGATTGCTATCGATACATACTGGTACAGTCTTAATTGATTGAGAGAAAATGGACTAAGCGATATTTAGGAAAAGTTTGGGAAAAATAAGATTTGAATATTCCAAATGACCAAAGGGAAAAATTATTTAAAAGATTAGACCATAAATGTTTTGGGTTAGATTGGATGGTATTGTGACAAATATGGACCAAGTTGATTTAATAAAAATGATTGTTCTGTCAATATTCATTCTTTGCATCATTCTGTATATTCCAAGATATTGAAAGAAAATTCAATGATTAACTGAGATTTCAATGAATCTGAATCCCTGAGCTATGGAACTTAAAATTAGAATAATACATTTCATTATTTAAGTGTATTTTAAGCATTCTATTTCAGACTCGCCACTTTAAAAACTAAAATGTTTGAAATTTTTGGATTGCATTCTCAAGTCTACTTTATTTATTTGTTCTCAAAGTAAGTATTGTTAAGCAATTAGATTTTTAATTTCGAAATTCTGAGATCATCTTCTAAAGGAGCTTTTTCGGTGAGCTTCTTAGACAATTTTTAAATAATTAATTTTATTAGTTTATCAAAAATTTAACAAATCATTGGAATACTTAAAAAATAATTCTATTGGATCTTTTTTATCAAAAATCAGTTAGAAGGTTCAGAAATATATTTTTTTAATCCAAAATTATTTCAATCAATAAACGATTTTAATTGTATTTATTTCCAATAAAACACCTACTGTGATGTTAATTTTTAATATAATAAATGTATCCAATGATATACGTCAAGACTATGATTATCCTTTTTCTGAATGTAATTCAAAAACTCATTACATTACTACCAAAACTAAATATTACTCACTAATTAATTAGAGCATAGCCCCCACGAAACAAGATTCCGAAGGACCCTGCAACAAAAAACTGTACAACAGTAAATCCATAACTATTCAAGTCGCGAGAATAAGTTAGAAGATATGTTATCCCTATTCTGCCAAACGAATGGATTCTACAAGCCAATTAGGTGCCCTATTTTTGGGAATGTCTGTGACTGTGTGGACACTCTGACTGGCGATTTACTTTCCAGAGATTTGTCAGAAAAGGACTGCATAGATCTCATCCAAAGTTCATATTTTTTCTTATTTGTAGAAATCCATGAAACAACTCTTCCGACAGGGAAATCTGACACATCAAAAACAAAAACGACATTGCATGAAATCAAAAAGAATAAAGAAATGACAATATTTGAAAAGTACGTGGCTGATGAGGACCAGGGAGTTAAGCCTTGTATAGAACAGTTGTGAGTGACGTAGAAGCAATTATATGTGGACCCATCATGATTGTACTACTCCTCACTGCTCTGGTGCTATTGACAGTACACAAATTCACTGTAAAAAGTCGAATACGCAACAATACCACGTCCCATTAACAAACTAAACTTATTTCCATACTTTCTAAATACATTTGTATGTTGATAAATTAGAGATATGCCTTTTTAGGGCAAAGAAGACAAAGATAGAAAAAATGAAAATATAAGAGGAACTTCTAGTGGACTAGTCTGAACGATTACATTGAAAAACCCGAATAATTTCATCGTGTTGGACAACGCCGACATACTCAATTTAAACACATCACTTTGTCCAAACTGATCCTCAGGTTGTCCATTGCCTGCGCTGTCACTTGGTATGACTAGGCACCATGACCCCAATGAGCGTCTGATAAAGGAAATTTTTCGGGGATGCTCATTTATCCCCAAGCATATGACACACGGTTGTGTTCACTGGAGTGGTGATTGAAGCTCTTATTTTACAATCCCATTATACTGACGTCAATCCCATTATACATGCTTCAAGAATTGTTGAGAACTAATCTCAACATCAATGTGCAAAAAGGAAATAGGCTTACATATTTGTCTCAAAATTGAATTCCGAACATTCACCTGATGATCGCTAATCCTTAATCTCAAACGGAATTAAAAACATTGCTAAGAAAGCCTCGTTTATTAAAACAAAAAATTGACATTCTATCGAGAACACAGAAAAATCTTAGACTTTGTATGAAAAATACAAAGCATATAGATATGACAATAGAATTAAAATATAAGAGGAACTCCACTCTACTGGATATAAAGAGAAAAGTACGTCTCCTCAATCAAAGAACACTTAAACAGTACGCCGTTGAGAAAACATGTTTATTAGCTGGCTCATAGATCCATCAATTCGTTTTTGAAGTTAGGTTTAAGTATGTGCTCAAATTCTGAGTGTAAAAACATTTGAGTTCCAATACGATCTGATAACACACCATAAAGTTAATTGTGTATCATATTCTGGGGCTAAAGGTCGCGTAGGAAACTGTATTGCATTTGTCCTAAGGCTAGATAGGGAAGCTTTATTTTGCTACTGTCTTGACCGATAGCACTAAATAACCTATCATTTGATGTCTTTTCCACGAATCCGAATCTAATTTTAGTACCTATTTACCTAGCTAATCTTGTTTTTGGACTTTCATTTTCTTTAAAATGAATAATAAACTTTACTACTCTCAACTCATATATAAGCTGTATTGTTTTATTTTTAAAGTTTTTTATACTTGATATACATTATTTCGATATTCACGTTTTCAACTTGAGCAGAAAATTTTGTTATTTTTAGACTTTAAAGAGACTTTTGAATTTTAGATTGCAGGACTTCAAATACCTTGATATTATCGGTGAATATTGCACGGATTATTTATTATATAAGTCGAACACAAAATATGATTTCCACAGTTATTATTTTTGCTATTAGTAGAAATTCTCAGGACATCAAGCAAACCAATAGAAATTATAGGTGAAGGTCATTCGGACACATCCTAAGGATGGATTTGAAGGCACCGGCAAACACCGCGACGATAGACTAGTTCGAAGCCAACGGCCCTCGTTTCCGTGTACGTCCAAAAATCCTCTTTCAGTTACTTGGACAGAGACCTTAGTGTAAGAAAAATTTAAAGAACGGAGACGATATTGACGCATTACAGGATGTTGGACAAGATAGAGGGAAATTGACCAAGCTAATAAGTCTTATTGTTTCCTGTGCTCCACAAGCTTTGTTATGATCCATAGTAAACTGCATAATAATACTTTGGCTTCTTCAGAGGATTTCCCTTGCCATTGTACGTGGAAACTGTTTCTCCATCTACGAGGCGGGGAAGTCCTCTTGTTAACTCTCTTTCTCTCTGTTTTCTTTTAGAAATAAAAACGTTTACAATTAAAAAAAAAAAAAAATAAAAAAAAATACTAAAGGTTCATTATTTGTCGGTCCAGATTCCGCCGTTACTTTGGGCGAGGAAGTCCGCATAATGATCGGTTTTACTAGATAATTGGAAGAATAAAATAATAAATCACATGACAGTATATTTTGGACGTACCGAAAACATAAATACATCAATTAAAACTGAATGTTTACAGGACTGACTTTTTTTTTAAAAATATGGAAAGCTAAGTTAATCAGAAATTAATCGGCCAGCAAGCCGGATGGAACAGCTGTTCCCACGCACAACGGCCAACAGGATCCTTTGGATTAGGAATGTAAATTTGTTTTCAATAAAAACAGTAAAATTCTGAAAAACTTTTTAGACAATAAAGTTAGGTTATTGATGCTTTATTCAAATGATGCATTAAATTTTCAAAAAATTATCGAATTAGGAGTCCAAATCTGCGATGATTTTCCTTCTTTCTTGGAGGAAGAGTTTGTCACAAACTTCCTTTCATTTCCTGGGCCAAGGATTTTATTTAGATGAGTGTCCTTACGAAATGCCAGCTCCCCAAGTCAATTGGCGGCAGAGAGGTACTCTTAGTCTACCTTCATTCCATGTCTGTGTTCAATGAGCATACTCTCCAGCGTCCTCTTTAGCACAACCGACTTGCTATGTCTTCGGTCCCCCGTCAATACATAACTTGTCCACGTAACCTTTGAAGAACTTTGAGACATCTCCATCCGATGTCGAGACTACCAGAATAATTTGTGCAATTTTTCCACTTCAACTCGATTAACCGATTTTGTGAGGTAATTTCTACTTCAATTTATTTTTTTTTCGTGACACAAAAATGTCAGGTTTATTGAATTTGACTTTGGAGTATGGCGATTCTTTTGGGCGGCACCACAACAAAAGGTGAACCGCATTATAAAATATTAATAATTACTTATCATTCAATGACATCACTTTTCATAAAAATATGTTATTATTTTTATAGTGATTAATATACAGTAATAATTAAATAACAGTTCAATGTAATTGTTTATTTCTCGTTACCTCGAGTATGGTTTTGTCTTATTTCACAAATAATGAGTATGATTACATCAGTGAACATGAAACTACAATTCTATCGAGTTAAGTTAAATAAAATGATTAATAGATATAAGATCACCTTATTCTGCCAAATTTGTAGAACTGGATAATAAAAACAAAATCTGGACAATTTCTCTAAACACTTTAAACGAGGAAGTGCCCCTCGTCCTTCTACACGGACTTTGCGCAGGAGTTTGCTTTTGGACCAAAAATCTCGACGAATTGTCGTCCTCCCGTCCTGTCTATGCCATTGATGTCCTTGGATTTGGAAAAAGTTCTCGTCCAAATTTCCCTTCCTCCGCGGCCGACGTGGAGTCCTATTTTGCCCAATCCATTCTCGGGTGGATGGACCAAATGAAGTTACCCAAAGTAATTTTACTCGGACATAGTTTTGGAGGATATTTGGTTTGTCTGCCCCTGAGACTGTAGGCGCGCCGTGTTGCCATGAAATATCCTCGAAAGGTGGAATATCTCATTATGGCGGACCCCTGGGGGTTCTCCGTGGCACCCAGCGAGGCCTTAATCCGCGAAAACATGTCCATTTTGCGGTTTTACACGATCAAAACATTGACCACATATTTCACCCCACTCGCCCTACTCCGTCTTTTTGGTCCTCTCGGTACTTTTCTGTGATTATGCCAGCCAAATACGTCGTCCGTTATTTCAGAAGTGATTGTCACTCTGTTTTCCTTCCTGGACAGTGCCAGTTTTGTCAAGTACATCTCCGCCTGTAACCGACGGTCTCCAACGTTGGTGGTGTGTAAGACTGTAGAGGAGAGGTGGCCTTCAAACGGTTAATGTCGCCCTTTGGTTATGCGACCAATCCAGTGTCTCGACGACTGCGGAAGGAGGACTGTTGCCCCATTCTGTTTATATATGGGTCCAATTCGTATATGAATAATGCCGACGCATTCACCTTTATGCGGGGCTGTACTGACGTGGACGTGCAGGCTGGTGTTGGTCGAGAGATACGTGTAGGTGTTGAAGGGGGGCACTCATCACGTGTATTTACACAGAGACTTTAACCATGTCGTCAATGATGCTCTCAGTCGACACTTTGATGCTGATTAATTTATTCTATTATTTTGCTAGAAAATTCTTGCTTATTCCTACCATCTGCTCTGACTGTAGTTTTCCCGCTGTTATTATACAATATAATAAATATTTTGTCATGTCGCACAAGTTAATCGTCCCACTTGGAAAGGTAGGGGAATCTCTGGGAATATATTCGCAGGGATTCTTCATCGGGAGGGAATTCATCCACGTCACTACCACATGTGGTGTATGGTCTATCCTACAATGTCACCAATGGACTCAACATTGTCAAAACAGTCCACAATCTCCCTAGTCTGAGACACGTCATGTCCGCATGAAGGACACTGAGCAGATTCATCAAGACATCCTTCGGGGTCTCCGCACACGTGACACATTGGGTGAGGACTTTCAGTCAGTGTGAGACCTGTCATTGTATATTAAACATAACCTTCCACTACCTCAGGACGACAGGATGTTGCTGCGTAGAGTGGGGCAGTCTCGTCATGGACTACTTCCTGACTATCCTTCAAGGACAAGGAAAATATATCCCCGACTGGATTACTCTGAATATATCCCACAGCCGAACCATATAAACAGATCCAGTCACTGCCAGTCCGACTACTGGACATTGAATAGTCGATGGCAGATTGAGGGGTTTATTGGTCTCCAAGAAGGCACCCGAATTAGTGAGCTGACAGTCGAACAGAGCAATCCGATTAGAACTACTCGTGCATATCCAATACCCCCTGTCTACACGAACTGATCACGTCAGTCCCACATCGATTGACCCAGCTGATGGTCTACTGCTTATGCATACTCTATTTACTGGTATTCCTGGCATACGAGCATCCAGTCCTACTATCCGTGACTGTGTTATGACCAGTGAAAGTAGAGAGTTGTCCCTTATTGTGTGTGTTTTCATAATCGGAGAATTCGGGGTACTTTCATACAGCAATAGCTCCTTCCCTTTCTGCCAATTAGCCTGAGTATGCTGACTCTAAAGTCCTGCATGGCAATCCTATTTTCAGAGGCCACAAGGGCAATTCGTGGGTGTCCTGCATAGTGGGATTCACACCATTTGCTCTGCCCAACACTGTCCACGTCAAACACAAAATCTGACAAAGTTTTCCCGCTGTTATAAAATGTATTAATTTTAGGTTAACCAATGAATATTAAAAATTCCCACATTATGGTCAGTCTGACAAACCAAGCACTCCTCCCCAATAAATTCACTAATATAAATTAATAGAAATACTTGATATTGGCACAAGTGGGCGTCTCAGGGGTAGGAATAGCGGAGAATAGCTCAAGACAGTCTCTCTCGATGACCACAGCGACCGACCGAGGGAGGAGAGCAGTACATACTACAGTGGTCGAGTAACACTACCAGTCCTGCCACAACACATCTCAGCGTGGATATCTCCCATCGGAATATCCAAGGAGAGTGTGTTGGAGAGTTGGACTGAGTTGTTTAGTATTTTAAAAGTGTCTATTATATTATACACCATACTTATTTTAGTTCCAGACACACAGAGCAGGTCACTTCTCTCATTCGGACAGATTTGGAGTAGGTTGGGAGTGTGAGTAGTCTTGTCATGGAGGAAGGACTGAGAATAGAAGATTACAGATTAACATATTCTGTTTGGAGATTTGTATAAAAGACGTGGATTAGAGAAGTGTGTGGAGGCTGATTGGTCCAGTCTTTTCTGCAAAAGGACTGTATTGTCGGTAGTTATTGCAATGTCCCCATATGATCCGTATTCCTCTAAGGGATTCTTTGAGTTGTGCTTTGGATTTGCTGAGAGTAGTACATCCACCTCACTAACAGGTGATTGTCCGATCATTTAAATTATTTTTATAATTTTGATTCTGGAAATTTCTAAAAAAATTAATTATATTAACAAATTTAATTAATTAAAAATTATTTTTCGTGACCGGTTTAGTGATGGGAATAAACAGTGTCGTAAAAACCAGAAAAGAAGAGAAATACGTCAAAAAAAGACTCCGAAATGTACACTCCTAAATTAATCAAGCCAGTTCAAACAAAGATTAGGACTCTTCTCCTCCAACATCCAGAAGGGTGTCCCAGTGCCTGATTCGAAGGTCTTGTTATACCATTATGCCCTCAGAATTTATATAAAATAGACTCGTCGTTGTTCATAAGGCATAGTACTGATATTGACTGGCAGGGGACACAAAGCGGGAACCCGCAGAACGACTACTGCCAACACTCAATCGACACAACTGCAATTGCATCCTGGATTGGAAGATCGATTCCTGGAATATTGAGGGAGTTGATAAGACTGAAGGACAAGGTAGTGGCGGAGTCGGCCATTCCTGCGAGGTAGTTGTGACCACGTGAGTAAAGTGGAGTGTCAGTTGAGGGACTTTACGCAGTCTGATAATCAAATTCGACGTGATTCTGATCGACCCCCATTGGAGGAGTCAGGAGTACGTTGGGGGACAGTATGAGGAATTGTGACAACAATTCATTCATTCGAATATCGACATTGACGTCATTCTGGACGAGGAGGCCCCCTTTGGAAGAAGCCCGAGGAAATCTATTATCGAGCACTTGGGGCGAAGGAGAGTTCATTTGTTCGGGAGTGACAGTACACTGCGGCCTGTCACTCTGGGCACGATGTCTCCGAGTCCAACTACGAGAACAACAATGTGGTGGGGTACTTCCAATGTCCTGGGTGCACTGAGGAGATTGAACTATTGGTGTCTCCCAACAAGGCTACAGCACCATTTAACTCATTTATATGAATTTGTTATACACCTATGTGGTCTGAAAGACTAGTTGGTCGACGGGGACGTAGATTTCCGTGGACATGTCCTTCATTACCAAAGACACGACGTGATTAGCCGAATTATTTCCAAACTCAACAGAGACTACAAATATAATTGTGGAGTCACCGGTTACGTAATGACCGAGTTCATTCTGCACAGTCGACACTCGTTTCCATTCCTCATGGCAGGATCTGTGATGTTAGTGTGTGATGTACTTCCTGGGGGGTTTGATTAGAATGACCAGTGGGTATATTTTTTCTATTACCAGCTCGTCCAGGAATGACTTTGTGGGGTTGATGAACAGTGGATTGTTGAGTGAGTTGTCTATTCTCCAATCATCTGGCATGTACTAGTCGTGACTTACCACGGGGACAGATGTAGAACTGGGAGGGAAAGTCTGACAGAAGAGAACCGGCAACTGTATCACAGGAGTACCCAGCAAGGATGACTGGCCTTCTGTAATGAACTATTTATATTAATGAATAACACAAACCAGTCCTCTTCACAACCAGCGAATAAACTACTGTCGAACATTCTAGAATGTTTACACTGGTAAACCATTCTGTGGCTGTACTCCCTCTGTGTACTTCTGGTCATACTCAATACATCCAGTCTCCTTGGTGGGAAGGAGGATTGTGGGAATAACCGAGTTGTCCGTAGTTAACCACCAGTCTTGGTTTATTGCACGCAGAACAGTAAAGACGTCCCCGAAATGGATTTGTTGAGGAGTGAAGCCACCTACATCACTATCTGGATAGTCAAAGTCGAATAATGCTCTGGAATTAGGCCACATAATAACTTTATAGAAAAGGGTCTGTTTCTCCCCCCTTCGCAGTCCACTATAAAGTCTAAACTTTTCAAAATTTGACCAAAACCTTTAAAACTGTAGGAAACAAGGAGAGAAATTGGGTTCTTGGTGTTAGCCAATAACTGAAGACAGGCTGATTCGTCCATGTGTTTCACTTTGGTGTCGTTAATCTACTATGAATGGGTCAGTCCTACTGATAGGAGTTTATCTTCAACGAGGAGACTTCCCTTTAGTGTGTAGTCCTCTTCTATTTCTGAGACAAATAAGGACTCCAGTCTTCTAGAACATTCTATATAAAAGCCTGGAAAATTATTTTTTCTGTCAATAATAACAATTCTGGGTTTATTGAGTCTAAATATCAACAATACACTCAAAACTGTTCAAAGTTTATTCCCAGAGTGTGAATACTATTCTGAACAGGCGGATTGTTGGCTTGGACTGTTTGTTTAGTGGTTGATTGGTGGAGGACTGACTTGGGGGAGGGTCTAAGCAATAGAAGAGAGAATGACCTGTCCAATACATTCCTGGCCACCACAATGTCTCTGCATTTGACTGAATCGGCCATGTCTGAGTGAGAAATGAGGAATTACCGTCAACTGAGTGGAGGATTGAGGTGCGGATATTATTTCGAAGAATTGTGAGTATGAGGGATTCATTTGTAGAGAGGAATCTCTTGGCATCCCCCTCAGACATAGTCCTGGTGGAGTGATAGTTGACCTGGGTTGGATTGTGGTAATACTTCAATGAGTTGGTCGTAGTGTGCTGGGATGGTGGATGATGAGATGTTGTGAGGATTGCAATATAGAATATACCAATTGGAGTCAAATGGGTTGTAATCCCCCATTCCCTTTACTATATGAATTCCAAATGTGTCTGAAATTGTGGCATGTGGCTTACTACCAGTCTCTTCTGACTTGTTGACAAACGCTGTTAATTTCGTCTCCTCAAATCTCCTCAATTCCAACAGGATTTTTCCTCTGAGTTTTTCAAGGACTTTGAATGTGGCCTTTTCTGATGTTTTGAATAGGTTGTATCCGTTTACTCCTATTAAAACATCTCCCACACTCAACTGTCAATTATGTTGATTACTTTAGTTTGGTTGCAATTTCGTGACAGCACTGGTTGTCGATTTGCCTTATAATAAAGTACCCAGATGGATCACGAACAACATCGAAACCAATTGAAGCATATTTTCCCTCCTATCAAAAATAGTTTATTATAACAGGTTCACCAGGTATAATTCAAATTGAATCAATTTATATTGAGGATTTAAAATCTAAAAATGGACTAATAATCAAGTACATTTAGTTTAGCTTGATTCCGGGGTTTAAAAAGTTGTAAACTTGAGGGCCTTGGAAAAATTCTTAAAACGTTCTCAAAAATAGCTGAAACTTTACATTTTGACAAAATATTTTCAAAAATCTTGAATAATTATTTAAGTCTAAAAACTTTATTTTTGTAACATTGATCTGATGAACTCACCATTTGAAAAGATGTGCCAGGAACGCTCACATATCCATTATTTAGTATTTCCTCGTACTCATTAGAATTGTTGGATTGGTCTTGTTTACTTGTGAATATTTTCTGTTTAAATTAACACAAACATACATTTTGTAAAGTATAGTTGTCTTTGGACTTGGTGGGATGTATAATTGGATTTAGAGAATATTTCTTTGTTTGTTTTTCTGTTTTTTTTGATTCCTTGTAAGGTCTAAATGTGGAAAATATTTGATTTGTTTACATACGCTGGGGATGTGAATTTCTGATAACATATTTGTTGTATTTCTGAGAACGGAAGCCTGATCACCCTAAAAATACAGTCGTTAAATTGATCGTATAAAACAAATCGACATACACAATCCATTTCGTACGAGAACTGTGTAATTCGATTTATAATTCCCATTAGAAATACGAGAATAAACTTAGTTAATTATATTTCTGAAATCCTACGCTAATGACCGATTCTTTCGTGTGTGAATAAATAACTTTTTTCGATTAAACATTTTAGAAACCTCAGCATTTCCTGATTAATCTGATTCCCAATTTAATGACAAACAGAACAATCTTATACCATTTAAATGCGACAATTCATTTGAGATTAAATTAATAAGTTTCTACCATTTTATTTAAAAGAGAGAAAATTAATATCATTTATGAACAAATCAATTTGTGTGTTTTACACGTTTTATGTCGCTTTTGGAGAGAGAAAGTGTGCCAGACTTATAATGGCCAATTTGTCCACCGGGCGGATGATGCACAGTCCTCTTTTTCTTCGGCTTTTTGAAGATTCCATTTGATTTTTGATAGTCAATTTCGTTCTTCCTCATTTGCTGGAATTCCTTATAGTTGTAGCACTTATTCTTGGGGGGCTAATTTATGTACATTAAAATTGATACTGCAGCCCCCAAGCGGATTAACTGTCGGATTGCTTCGTCAGTGTGCTTATTTCCGTGCATTACTTCTCTGAATACAAAATTTTTTACTTGTTTTTTCAAGTCATTTAGTTTTATTGGTTTTTCGTTCAGTTTCCTCTAAATAGTTCATAATTATGTATTTTTATTAATAGCTAAAACCACTATACATTGCTCATCACACCAACAAAGTCGTATTATAATATTTAATAATTTAATAAAATACAAGAAAAATTTGAAAATTAATCGAAAACCAATCAAATCTTTGAATATTAAAGATGATGATTTTTGGGATAACTATTGGTGAGTCTCTCCAATGTCATCACATGTAGTTTTGCTAGAGCAGACGTCACCAAACCTACGGCCCGCGGGCGGATCCGGCCCGCGACAACATTTTATCCGGCCGCGCACTATTTCGAGATATTCAATTAATACCTTAATAATTAACTTAAATAAAAACTTTAATTAAAAATTAAACTATTTTGCAAGATTTAATTCGAAAAAAAACTTATCAGCATTAACGTTAAATTTTTCTTTGTTGCTATGTCTAATATGAAAAGAGAAGGTTGACCGCGAATGCCGTGTATTCAATAAATTATGGAATTGAAGTTTTTTTGCGAAAGATGAATTAAAGCAGAAAGCTTATTGTTTAATATGCCACGAACATCTCTCTGTTATGAAGGAGTATAACATTCGACGTCATTATGAAACGAATCATGCTCCGATATATTCCAAGTACACTGGAAAGCTACGTGAGGATAAAGTTGAATCAATGAAACGCACTTTACAAATTCAACAAGGCCTTATAAAAAAAAAATTTGAAAATAATGAAATGTAACAAGAGCTGGATACGAGATAACGAAAATTATTTCACACACGGGAAACCCTTTAGTGATGGGATGTATATCAAAAATTGCATTATTGAAGCAGTTAATTGTTTGTGCCCACTAAATTCTTCCTTATTTGATGGAATAAGTTTGTCGGCGAGTTCTGTATCACGGAGAACTGAAGAGCTTGGAAAAAATATATATTTACAAATTTGTGAAAAGACAAGTAATATGTTGTGGTATTCTCTTGCATTGGATGAGTCAGTTGACATTTCGGGAACATCGTAACTTCTTATTTTTATTCGTGGAGTTGATGAGAATATTTCCATAACTGAAGAACTGGCATCTGTTTGTTCTATTCATGGAACAACCACTGGAAAAGATATTTTTGATGAATTGGAACAAACTATAAGTGACTATAACCTTGAATGGGAGAAACTGAGTTGTGTTACGATTGACGGGGCAAAGAATATGGCTGGTTCTAAAAAGGGTCTAGTTGGGCAAATACTAATAAATTGGAGGAATTACATATTTCAAACACTTTGTTCATTCATTGCATCCTTCATCAGCACGCACTATGTGCGAAGGCTCTTAATATTTCATGTGTGTTGAATCCAGTTATTCGCATAATACTGCTGCGATTTCAGTGGATACAAGTGTCGGGAAAGTGTTTGCACCATTAATTGGATTCTACTCAATTGCAATTATGGTTATTTTAATTGTTGTGCTGTGTTCCTATATTCCTCGTAGCCTTAATTCGAGGATTTGTTGACTATAATTTTACTAACAGTATAACTATTCTAAATATTTGTTAATTAAGAATGCTTCCTTATATACATTTATTATTTTTTTGAATTAAAACCACGTAGGTATCTTTTTTCAAATATAATTTTTAAATATACGACCGATTAATTCAAATGCTGTTTGAAAGTCGTATTTTCATTTTCAGGTTTTTTTCAATGTAAAATTTGTCATTTATTTGGTCCTTTCACATCACTTCTGTTTTAAAATTAAAGAGCAGTTAGTTAAAGTAAGGATTTTTGATATTGGAAACCGTGGATTCATTAGTTGTCAAATTTGACGAATTAATATAGCCCTCTATTTTTAGACAACGACTATTCGATTGAATGTGAGGCTGAGAAAAACAAACACTATTGTTTAATTTGGATAGAGATTCTTTAATTAACATAGAATTTAAATAATAATTAAAAAATAAATATTTAACTTGCCACAACTTATTGACGTTGCCGAGTTTTTAAAAAATAATGGAATGTGGAGACCAAGTAAGGAATATGCCAAATAATTAAGCCGGCCCCAATCTACACTTATTTTGTTCGTGACAGAAACTGTTCGTTTTGCGGCAAATTCTTCAAAAACAAAATCGATTTAATTCGTCATAAACGAATTCACACAAACGAAAGGCCTTTCAACTGCCAGATCTGCGGACGGTAAGCCACCCTGGTGAAACAACAGGTCATTCTCACGTAAATTCACTCTAAACACCCACATGCTCTCCCATTCCTCCCAAAAGACCTTTTCTTGCATGATATGCGGAAGACCCTTCAAATACACCAACAGTCTCCGCAAACACATGAAACAACATTTCGGATTTGCCTTAAAAAAACGTAAAAAACAGCCACCAATCAGAGAACAGAATCCTCCGCCAATGACCGACCAGATTTATTGTCTGAACAGTCAACTTACACGTCACCCCTGCGGATATTGTGGGCGTAGTTTCATCAGTCGTCCGTCTTCCCTGGCTGTCCACGTGAGGATCCACACAGGCGAAAGACCTTTTTCCTGCGATGTCTGTCCTGCCAAGTTTGTGACCAAATCGGCTCTGGTGGAACACCGAACTGTCCATTCTGGGAGGGACGAGTCTTTAAAGTGCCCGTTTTGTGATTCGACTTTCACACGCAAGTCGAGTCTCAGTCGCCACAAAACGTCAATTCACGGAATCGGGCTTCGGAGGATCCGGCCTAGTCTGACTTGCCGTTTTTGTGGGAGAAATTTCAACGTTCGCCAAAATTTAGCACGACATGAAAAAACTCACCAAAAAACCAATTCGGAAAACTGGCTCCACTTCCCGACAGAAGGAATCAATTTGCAGGAAAGTGACCAATTTGAAAACGGAGGACAGTCCGTGGTGTACCCCTCCTGTTTCTACCGACTGACCAACAGAAAAGGACAGAAAGGGGTGTTTCCTTATAACTGTCAGTTTTGTGGAAGGGGTTTGCGAGGGCGTCTAACTGGAGGAGACATGTCAGTACTTTTCCAAGGAAACAATACGAGTGTGGGACATGTCATTTGTTCTTTGCTCGAGCAGGTGCCTTGAGGAACCACGAACAGCGAGATCACGTGTATTGAACAACTATTCTTGTCAGACAATTACATATTTTATTGAAAAAATAAGATTATTGTTCTTTAATTTTGCATATTTGTCGATTGAGTAGGACTCCGCACTCAGAAAAGAAACAAATGACAAAATGACACAAACAGTGATAAACCAGAACATTCCATTGCCCATCATTCCGGCCAAAGGATACACAAATAAACCTCTCACGGTCTTTAAGTAAAAAAGCCTACACACTAAGACCCAAAACATACATTGCAGAATAACTCGCCAAAAAAGGCAAATAAAACAAAATCTCGTCTTCCGAGTCCAACACCTCAAATCAGCATTCAAATTTCCTAGAAGTGGAAAAATGTAAATAAAATGCTGAATATTGAATTACGGCTACCATTGTGAGATCTTTCCATAGCGGGAGCTGGCACTGTCGGGAACTGAGGAGATATCTGTCGTAGTAGAACAGTGCCCAATAAGCGAGACAAACCCCCTACGGACATTAAAATCCAACACCAACCATTCCCACGGGGAAGGCCAGAGCAAAGTAGAGGGCGCTGTAGAAATCTCTGATTCGAGGGTATTTGTAGCTCAGGCAGCAGAGGATGCACGTCAGACATTGAAGTAGCTGGACTATATTTGCTATGTATACCAGATTCCAGTTGGTCAGGTAATATATCTTGGGGACCCCGCAAAACTGTTTCTCGGATACAAAGACGAGAATCGTAAACCAGAATTCATAAATTGCAAAAAACAAATTAAAACGAGTCCGCGTTAACACAGATCTAAGCATTGACTTATAATTAATTTATTTGAAACAATTATTATTTGATTAATTTAGTTATATTCAATTTATTTACTCTAAAATAGAAAATCATGTTCTCATGGATGGACCTCTTCTATTCAAAACCTCCAGTCTCTCAGCAATGTCATTATTTGTGGTGATATGAACGCAAAGAGCTAAAAAATCAATCTCTCAACTCAAGAGAATCTCTACTCATCTCACACCAGAATACCGTCAAGAAAAGGCGACGCAATTTCTTCTCATGACATTTCGCTGTGTACTATAATTCTGGCCCCTGCTACTTCTTGGAAGGTCATTTACGACCTTCCTGGGACGACTACCGTCTCGCTCTAGAAAAATCATTGAATGATTTCGACATTATCAACTTTCGTTCGACTGACGTAGCAGTCAATTATTCACTTATCATTTCCGCCTCCAAAAAATTCATTCCTCAAGGAATTATAAATAATTTCTCCCAAAGTTACAGACACGAAGTAAACACCATTATAAAGACACGTAACAAACTGAAACGGGAAAATGGAAAATCCGCTGTGTCTTTTATAGAACTGAGGAATCTAAACAAACAAATCACTGCTGCCATAAATCGGCATATTGACCCGAAGTGGAGTCAATTTATTGCTTCTATTGATTACAGATCCAATTCCTCCAAAATTTGGTCAACCCTTAAAGGGATGAATGAACTGATGTTCGAAAAGCCAAAATTGCATGGGTCTGCTGTTTCTCGTCTCCGTTCAGATACGCCACTCAATCCGGCTAACACATTAATGAAATATTACACTTCATTAAGTCACAAAACATCTAACAAAACGACCGGAAATTAGCCAAATCTCTTAGAAGACTTCCCGTCAAAGATTATATAACGACTTTCACCAGGGAGGAAGTCTCGCAATGTAAACTCCTCTGCAACTGGGCGTGACAACATTTAAATCATCTCAAAAGATTAGGCCATAATGCTATCAAAGCAATAGTCCTTATTTTCAACAATTCTCAATCCTTAGGTTACGTGAAAAATGACAGTGAATACCAAAATATTGTAAATGCACTACTCCAAATACCCGTACAAACTAAATCTAAATCCGAAAAATACAAACTTATTAAAAAATCGAATCAATTTATGATAATTGATGATCGGTATATTTGATATTCCTAATTCATAGTCTCTATCTAAAGGACGTTAATAACCAAAACACAAATTGATTATCTGTTTGGACAATGAAATTGAGATGAAGACACTGGCATTCACTATTCACCAAGAATGCCATCGGGGAATACTAACAAACCATCCTAGTCACAAGTTTATAAATTTGAAATAAATTAGGGTGTATTTGAGCGCTTTAACCAAACATTGACACGGGGTATGGCAAAACTGATGGATAAAGAAGGAACTAAAAATTGTTTCCAATTTTTAGACAAAGTAACTTTTTCCTATAATACGACACACCACTCGGCGATCAATGAGAAAGTTTAGGGGTATTTCTGGAATTAACACTGTGATTCATGAAATACCAGGTTATAATCTTATTTATAATTTAGATGAAAATAATAAGGCTTAATGGTAAATTTACGATGTATTTATTTTTAGAAACAAATAATAAAATTTTTAATTTCACTCCTCCAGACATGAATTCAGCGTATTTTAAAAGAATGAATAAAAAGCTGGGACTACACAGGCCAAAATATGATTTTGAAATAGGGAATGAAATATAATTAAATAATAACAGTTTAGATTCGAATCTTAAAAGATTGTGGGACGAATCCGTCATTGAAGCTACACAGATTTGAATCCACATATAAAGAAAATGGAAAAGTAAAAATATAATGTCTAATAAGTTATTAATTGTTCTAGATGTTCCATTATTGTTAATTGTGACAAAAATTTGCTGTGGATAGTCATCGTTTATCGAAAAAACCTTCAAAAGCACAAATAAAATTAGATAATATACACTAGGTGCAAAAAAAAACCGTTTTTTTAAATACGGCATATTTTGCAGAGATAACCGTGATTTTTCTTTGTCGATATCGAAAGGGATCATTAAATTAACCCTAAATCAATTTTGTTATATTTTTTTTGTATTGTGTTATATGTCTAAATTAAAAATTTTAATTACACGAGCGCAATAAAAAACCGTTTATTCTGGTGAGTGTAACATTTTTTACTTTTTTTAGAATTTTAACCCTCGATAAAATTACGAATGCTTGATGTAATAACAAAAGGAAAGATTCTAAGCTTGAATGCGTTAAATTGGACCACTAAAAAAATATCTGACGAGCTTAATATCTCGCGATCAACTATCGCTGACTTCATCCGAAAATTCATTAAATATGGTACGACTGAAAGAATGAAAGGTTCGGGGAGACCAAAAATTCTTAATAAGGACGATATCCTTATTTTACTCAACCTGGTTAAAGAGGAAACCCAAAAAAAGCTGATTGCTTAAGAAATGATCTCCGTAAAATAACCGGAAAAACAGTCGGTAAAAGATTCATTGCAAATTATTTAAGAAGGGAGCAAATATATGCTCGTGTATGTAGAAAAAAACCATTATTGAACAAAATAAATAGTGAAAAACGCTATGACATGGCAAAGCATTTCATTACTGTGCCAAACACTGAATGGATGAGGACAATTTTCAGTGACGAATGCAGTTTCGAAGTTTTTAATATTAAAAAACTGCAATATTGTTATCGGAAAAACAATACAGGCCTTCAAAAAAGCAACCTTTCGCCTACTGTAAAATTTGGTGGGGGGAAAGTTATGGTCTGGGGCTGTTTTTCCTATTATGGAATGGGCTCGCTTGCTTTTATACACGGGAATATGAATTCCGCACTTTATATCAACACACTATGTAACCATTTATGGGAATCTGCAAAAAAAATGGAGCTTAGTGACTTTATTTTCCAACAAGACATGGCACCATGTCATACTTCCAAGATAACTATGCGATTTTTTCAAGAAAAGAAAGTAAACCTTTTACCATGGGCACCTCAATCACCGGATTTAAATCCGATCGAACATATATGGGCTCATATGAAGAGGGAATTAAACACCTTTCATCCAAAGAATGTTTCAGATTTGAAAGAAAAAATCGAAAATATTTGGAACGAAATACCGATTAGTTTTATAAAAAAAATTAATCGAAAGCATGCCGAATAGAGCACAAAAGCTTTTTAAGGCAAAAGGGGACCATATTGAATACTAACTTTAAATAATCAAAAATAAAACGGTTTTTTATTGCGTTTGATTTTTTGTTAGTTATAATTTGTTAAGTAAAAATGATTACAAGTTCAAATATAAAAATAAAACTAGTGTTAAAAAATGATAAATTATTCAATTCTTTAATAAAAACAATATAGTTGCATAGTAAATTTTTGATATTTCGAAAAAACGGTTTTTTTTTGCACCTAGTGTAGTTTCTCTTATTGCTTGTAACATACTTGCTCGAAGGGATTTTAGAAAAAATCAAACGTCAATTAATGGAAATAGATTGTGATAATTTCTTAAATTGCTATTGAAAAGCGGATTGCCAAATGTCTGGTTCCTTTTCTCGTATTTTGCATTATACTCGATATTTCTTGATGATTGTGACAATTTAATAAATCTAAATGTTACTTTTCATCTTGGAATCGGATACAAGATTTTTTTTAATACAAAAAAAATAATTAATTTTTCAAGAACCATCTGAAGGCCCTCGGAGTGGAGGACAGGGTGAAGTATATCCAGACACTCGTGTTGCGAAAGACTTTAGAGAGGATGTGAGCTGAGAAAAGGCATGGGTTATTGTTGAAGGAGTAGCCCCTGAACATGGATCTGCCCATCCGTGCACTTAAAGTGGGGTCGGCGAGAATGTGGTTGACGTAACAAAATACTACCGATTACAAAATCCTATAATTAGTTTGCTACATTTTAGGAAAGTATAAAATTATCCAAGTAAGCTCAGTCGCTTATTCTGCTGAGCAGGTTAGCGAGTTTGAGTTGATTGAACAACCGAAAATCGAAAATTATTTTTAAGTAAGCAATTCTTATTTAAAAACCCTTAATTAAAAAGTTTTTTGACCTAATTATCATTGGTTAGCAAATCCGTAGAACAGAGAACTAGGCTTGGCCAACAGATCTTTAATGTCATCGAATTCTACCAACTTTCCCTTGTCAAATACCATGACCCTACAAATTAGCAGACCAAATGACCTATCATAGTCGAGAATAGTGTTGATTCGATGTGCGATTGTGATTATCGTGCATTCCTTGAAGTACTGGCGAATTGTGCGTTGTATTATTTTATCAGTCTGCACGTCGATTGATGCAGTGGCCTCATCTAAAAGGAGAACTCTGGGTTTTCTCAGCAGCGCTCTGGCAAGGGCGATCAGTTGTTTTGATCCACCACTGCATTATATTAGCAACGTGAAGACCTAAGATTACTGCCCCCGTCAATGCACTCAAAGTCAAGACCCATCGTCCCCAAGTCGATGTAGTCGCTAATCTCCAACGTCCTGATGACCGACCAAATCTCTTGGTCTGAATAATAGCCGAAGGGGTCCACATTATATCTCAAAGTCCCGGAAACCAGGTAAGTGTCTTGAGGTACAATTGTCACTGATTGGCGGAGTTTGTGGAGTCCTAAGGTCGAAATGTCGACTCCATCGATGATTATTTTCCCAGTGGATGCCTCCAATGCTCTGAGGAGGGCCAAGGTCAGTGAGGATTTTCCCGCGCCGGTTCTTCCGACCACAGCAATTTTTTCATGTGATTCAATTTGGAAGGAAAGATTTTTTAGGCAGAAATCTAAATTTTCTCGATATTTGGTGCTGTAATTGTCAAAAACGATAACTCCCTTCGAAGGCCATGATTCGTCAACCTGGTTATCGACCTCAGAAATAGACCATTCGGCCTGAAAATTGCCGAGAAGTTAAGACCTCTTTTTGAATACCGACATATTCGAATATCCTTTCCACAGACACCAACCCGACCTGAATATCCCCGAGATTAATCAAAAAAAGCACAAAAACAGAAATAATCTAAAATATAACAAATGTTTTAAAACCGATATAGAAATATTTAAAGAAACTCCAATTTCCGACGAAGCGGATTCGTCCCTCTCGATAACGGCAGAAAAAGTTGTAAAGAAAACCACAAAAGACGAGATCCATTGGATTACAGACAAAACCCAACTAATAATAGTATATACTAGGCATACTATCTGGACATAACACGGAGACAACTCACAGTGATAAATTTGTCCATGTTGTCACTAAATTGTTCAATATATTTGTTTTCTGTTTTGCTGACTCTGATGCAGACGCCTCCGCGGAAAACCTCCACGTAGTTGGTCACTAATTTAGACTTTTCGGACAACTCGAGACTCATGGACTGCCTTGCAATGAGAGTATAATATTTCTATTGATTATACATATCAATAAACCGCAACAAAAAATATGAAAAAAAACACAAAAACGACTGGAATGGCGGAAAAGTAATTCACTTGGATGATATATATAAAGAGTGAGATGAGAACAATAAAGGTCCCCCCAATGGCCGCCAACTGCTGCGGCATTTTAATGTCCAGTCTCAGTATATCAGTTAAAAACCGATTCATGACTCGTCCAATGGGTGTTCTCTCATGAAATGATATTGGAGCCTTCATCAGAGAAACAAAAAGTGCTTCGTGGATTCCAAAAGATGCTTTGGCGCATCCCAAAAACAAAAAAATGACCCTCACAAGTACAGAAAATGCTGTCATTAGACACTCACTTAAAACCAAATAAGACTATCAAGGCCCCGTATATGCCAATGTAGTAGTGTGTGTCGACAGGTCTTCCATTTTTGATAATGCTGTCCGTCCACGTTGATAACCAGTTTAACAGTGCCAAAAAAGAACATATATTCAGGATCATGAAGATCGTGTAGCCAACCAAAGCAGTTCTTTCGAAATATTTGATGTATGATTTAACCGATTTGAATGAAAACTTAATTATTTACTTTCATTTAAAGTCACTTGTGAGAGTTCTACGTTTTCGTCTTGGACAAGTTTTTGTGTCGAGTCCAGTTTTACCGAAACTCTCTTGAAAGTTTTCGATATCTTTGATCTTCTTTTAACTTTTGTTGTAGTCTCTGAACAGTAATGTCATATGCACACCTGTTTGAGCATCTACTAGTTGTTTTATAAAAGTATCTTCTAGAGACAGATTGGCAAAGTCGTGATATGTACCAAAAAATGATATTTGTCCCTCTTTCAGAAACATAATTTTATTCATTTGGGATAAATATTTTATCGAATTTGTCACAAAAACGACTGTCTGTGAAATAACTGGAAAAATTAATGCCTTGTTCCGGAGAATGCCTTCTGGCCCCATCAGGTTGTAAAACAAACGTTCTCCCACATTAGCATCGACAGCACTGAGTACGTCATCAAGCAAGTATAGATCTGCATTATCATAAATAGCACGTGCTAAGCTAATCCTCTGCTTTTGTCCTCCACTAAGATTGACCCCCTTACAATTCGATATCACTCAATACCTTTTCTCCGATCTCAGTCCACTCCCTGTCAGGCATCATGTCAATGTCTTTGACGAGACAGCACAGTTCTACGACACGACCAAACCACTCGGCATCATATTTGTTGAACATTATAATGTTGTCGAGTAAACTGCAATTTCTTAACCAAGCCTGCTGAGGACAGTATGCGACTGAATCCTTATTTATAGTTATTCCATAGGCTTACAGTGATGCAGAATCCTCCAGAAGTTCTCGGAATCTCGTCGAGAAGAGCGGAGAGGAGAGATGACTTGCCGGATGCCAATTGTCCAATGACACCGGTAAGTGAATTTTTTTGCACTTTGAATGATATGCTGCCATAATAATGAATTTGATACTCTTTGAGAGTCCGTTTTCCGTCTATCCAAGAGAAGGAAGCGTTTTCGACGAGGATATGCTCATCTAGTACGAATTTATTTCAGGAACTAACCTTCTTGCATAGTTTCACGACAGATCCCCCGATCAATTGTCAACTCATCACAGTTGAGATAATTAGTTATTTTTTTGATAGCTATCCCGGCCTATTTATGCGTCAGCGATTATCAACAACCAAGACGAAGTAAAAAATACTCAGAGGAAGAAATATCAAAACGGTTCTGAGAATGTTAAACAACCCGAAGGTCTCATAAATCCCTCCAATTTTAGAGATTGTGACGTCTGTTTTGAGGATGAACAGTCCAATAGTCCCAAGAACCATCTATTTACTCATGTCGCTAGACATACCCAATTCGGAGACGTGAGCATTGCTACAATCGCCCCACTGGTTGGAAAGAACGACTTTAGCAGAAAATTGACTTCCTTGGTTCGAATAGAAGTTATCAACTGTTGGATGGGGTATTCCCAGCCATATAACTTAAAGACCTGAGAATTTAAAAATATTATTAACTTTAATTCCGTTGAAAAATTCGAAAATAATACTTGTCCTCTTGTCTGTCAGTTTTGAACTTGTCGACTAAACTGATCAAAATAATTGACTTGAAATTCTTTTTGAAATTTGAAGAAAAAGAGAGTGAATAATAATGTCCCTACAAGCACCCCGACGCTGACAAACATGTACTTTTCCACATTAGAATAAATAATCCACAGTGCTATAATGAGGATTAAAGGCAGGTTTATCAAATTTGGAATCACAGATACGGCCTCGTAAATAAATTCAGAGTCACTTCCAATCAAAGTAAGAGCCAACGTGTCTGACAACTCCCTCCGAGTTTTAGAGGCAAGTTTAAAGCTCTAAATTATACAACTTTGGCATACTTTCTGGTACACCAACATCATTACTCGCGACCGAATGGAGACCGAGCAAGTGAGAGCCAGTTTTTCTGAATATGCTCGAGTAATTCCAGAAGTAATGCCCACAGCCACGAGCAGAAAGGCATAAAAATATCCCTTCCATTTAAAAATTGATTTGACAACAATAAAGTTGACCAAATGACTATTATTATTCACTAACAAAAACCCGAGCAAAATTGTCTGGGCAAAGATGAGCAAATCCGAAATTAAATTTAACACAATGGCAATCAGTAAACGTCTGAAATCATTTCCGATTATTATTTTGAGAGTATTTAACATTGAAATGGCAGAATATTTTCTTTTCTCTTCATTTATTCTAATATTTCAAGCAAGATTTGATCCAACTTTTGGTCCATTTCTTTAATCAGCGTCAAAAAGTTTAAATTTGAGTCGACACTCCACAAGTCTGTCTCATTCAGCGTCCCTTTCCTCGCCATGTTAACATATCTAACACATAATACACCACCCTATTACTTTAAAAACCAAAAGCACATGATTTTATTTAAATAGGAAACCCTGTATTCGGGAAAACATTCCTTATATGTAATCAGTGAAAGGATACGTCATTTTGTGGTATATCTGAAGACAGTCGGTCGACCTGGAGGGAGAAGACAGACATGACTACCAACAATACAAATTCGGGAATATTGAAATAAAGTGTGACCTTTCCAAACAGTGGCATCTGAGATTAAGTTTAAATATCCCACGTTTGAATAAAAACGCCGAATTCTGGAGAAGAGAACCAGAATGTGAGTTAGTGATAGAAAAGTCCAAAAAAATGTCAGATGAGGCGTCGGTTCCAAATTGGCAGTTTCCTCATAAAAAGTGAAAATTGTGGCAGATAACTTGATTCAAAAAAATTAAAAAACCGTGGAAATGGCAAAAATAACGGAAGAAAGTATTTCTTCTATTGGTTCTTGTTGTCGCAAGTGGACTGCGTAGACCATGTGGATTAAACTCACGGCAGACAAAATAGAGCTAAAAATCTGTTATTTAAGTGATGAGATGCAAACCTTTTTAAAAATGTGAATTTTATTGAACAAAAATAACTCTCTTTTTGTCATTAGTAATTTGATGACATATAATAACGACAAAACAAAATAAATTAAACAAGGAATCCAAATAAGGACAACGTTCGTGAAACATGTCGTAAAATTCGGATTCGATTGTTCCCATGTCAAAGAAGTGTTCTAATAAATAACGTTTAAGTTCTGACCCATATTCCATCCGAACAAAACATGGTTAAATGTTAATTAGGTTAAAATATATAAATCTTATATCAGAAATTAGTAGTACAAATAATCATAGTAATTTAATTTTAAATTATTTAAAATTGATTTGACGTATTAATTCATTTTTTTTTCTTTTTGAGTAATTTTGAGTCATTTTTTAGCTCTCTAACTGCAATCTCTTGTCGACCATCACCAATCTGATCCTCACTCCAGGATTGTTGTTCCATGGGCACGATTCCGTCGTCCTCAAATTGTCGTAGAGATTTTCGTTGTAGAAAATGAATGACTTCACTAACATCACTCTCTTGAAAGTTCATCCCATGTCGGTGCTCCACTAACGTGCTCTAAAGAGTTTTCTTTAGTACAATAGATTGAATATATGCCCTCGGAATAATATCCACATCCAAAAAATCTATATACAGTGCTGGTAGAAAAAAACCGGTTTTGCAGTTACTAACTTTTTTTGGCAGATAGCTATTAATTTTCTAAATGAAATAAAGAGTTTGAAGTTGATTATATGTATAATCTTTTTTACTTTTAAAAAATTTCAATAATCGGCGGAAATTTTAAAAATTTAAATTTTTGCTTGTAAATAAAAAACCGGTTTTAACAAAAAGAGTTAACAAAATCAACAGTTAATATGTTGTGTGGTATCCTCGATTAATAAATAGCTCGTATGACCTTTTAGGCATACTATCAATTAACTTCTGAATACTTTCAGACGGCAATTCGTTCCAAATTTTTGTTAATTTGACTTCCAGATCCAGTTTATTTTTAGCAGGATCTAAAGAATACTTCTGCTTCATCATGCTCCAAACATGTTCCATTGGGTTCATGTCTGGAGATTGCGGAGCCCAATAAAGAATTGAAACTTTATTTTCTTCAAAAAACTTGGTTGTCATTGCAGATTGATGACAGGGGGCCAAATCTTGTTGGAAAGTGAACTGATTTAGTCCCATTTTTCGCGCCGAAACGAACAAATTATTCGTTATAACATTTATATATTTAGCGGAATTGAGGGTTCCATTAACAAAAACTAAATTGCCCACTCCTTGATAGGAGATACAGCCCCGACCATAACACTCCCTCCACCAAATTTTACTGTCGGCGTAATATGGCTCAACTCATAACGTGAACTTTTTTTTCGATAACTGTATTGCCTTTTTTAGTATGAAAAATCTGAAAAGATGCTTCATCAGAGAAAATAATAGTTTTCCATGCGTCATTGTTCATTCAAATAAAAATTTTTGACAATTCATATCTTTTTATTATGTTTTTCTTCGAAAGCAACGGTTTACGTTGACATACTCTTCCGAAGAGAAAATTGGAATTTAAATAAGTTTCAATTGTCTTTCTACAGACACTCTTACTAGTTAAATGGTTTATTTCATTCCTCAACGTGTTAGAAGATTTTTTTGGATCGGACTCAACAAGATGCAATAAAATTTTAACGTCTGTTTTTTGAAGCTTTTTAGGACGTCCAGAACCAGGAATCCTATCAATAGTTCCATATTTTTTGAATTTTCTGCGATATCTTTTATCGTCCAATTTAAATCATAAAGAGCAAGAATCTTCCCTTTAATTATTTTATTTAACATTTGCTTATAAAACTAAAAATTCAACTTCTAAAATATCAGTCAATAATGCAAACCGGTTTTTTATTCACACCCTAAAATTTAAATCTTTAGAATTTTAAACGATTAATGGAATTTTTTATAAATAAAAAAATTATAAATCTAATCAACTACAAAGAGTTCAATTCAGTTAAAAAAATAAATGCTATCCGCCAAAAAAAGTTAGTAACTGCAAAACCGGTTTTTTTCTACTAGCACTGTATGATTTGTAGAATTTACTCACAATTCCCTCCCAAGTCATAACAATAGGGACAATTTTAACTTTCGCTTTGTATATTTGGGACAACTCTCCAGCGAGGAGGTCGTATTTATGAAGTTGTTCAATCTTAACCACCTTCAGCATCTCCTGAGAAGTGATTCCGACCTCTACTAAAGTAATCTCCCTTGTCCTTTTATCGAAAACAAATATGTCCGGCTTGTTATGTTGTACTTTGATGTCTGTCATCAGCATCGTATCGACTCTAATCTCAACATTCTCAGTTGTTACTATTGATTGGACTGAGTGAGTCTTCAGTTTCTTTGAATATGTGATTCCATATTTACGACACAGGTTTAAATGAAGACATCTCACCACCTCATTGTGACGGCGTATATAATCACTATTTAACATTTTATTACATCTCGTTGCCAAATGGTCGACTGTTTTTTGGCAGATTTACAATGACTGCAATTTGATCCTTTTTCCTCAAAGAACAAATTTCGGTCCTGTAAAAGACAATACAATGCTTCGGCTCTTGGACTTCGGCCCTTTTTGCAAGCCAGCCCAAGATGATGCAATATCAATATTTAAGTCTTTTAAACATTTGAATAACATAGAATGAAAAGATTTAGTGTTAATTTTCGTCAATAACCATTCAATTTGAACATTTTTAAGTTTCCGTACATCCATGTCAGAGAAATTATCATCCAAGTTATACTTCTGGGTTAGGAATCCCGCGATCGTGGCCATATGTGTTTTCTTTGAATTGACAGCCCGCAGAATTCCAGCTTTTCTCAGACACACATTAGATTTTCTTTCCAAATCATAAAGGAATTGGAACAACATGCATTCACTTCTGAACACGATTGAAGTGAGCCCTCTTCCAAGTTTATCTCTTGGTAAATATAGCCTCTCTTTATTTGCAGGCTTTAAATGAAGTTTTGTCTCATAAAGAATACGCCGAACATCAACATCAATATCCTCAAACTCACGTGGTTCAATGTTGATTAGTCCAATATAATAATTGTAAAGTGATAGTGCGGATTCGTTAATTGCTTTGAACATATTTACTGCATTCAGTTTTGCGCTTGCCAAACCCTTAATTCTTTTTTTAACTTCATCGGAGTTTTTTTTAAATCCCAGCAACAAAACGAGGAGTCTTCCCAGGCAGACAACCTGCTGAAACTCCTAAAGAACTACGAGTACACCAAACTGCAGAAAATAGCCCTTCTGGGTAGAATCAGCCTCACTGAGTGACTAGGGAGAAGGAAAGAGGTTGGAGGACATTCCCCTGCTATGTGACCTCCCTCCCACCATCCAACATCAAGGGAGACCATTCCTAAAAGGGTGACCAAGCAGGTTTTGGGGAAGCTTCCTCGCCCGCCGGCCTGTTCTCCCCCCAAGTGGAGACAAGTTTGGGTGTTTTCCATTGGAGTGTAGACTGGGAGTATTCTAGATTGGAATTTGAGAGGGAAATGGCCAGATATGAGGAGAATGTCAACTTTCCTTACCAATTGGTGAAACCTGTGTGCACTGTGGGCCACTACGAGGAGGCCTACCAATTGGGGTGGGCAGACGACACAAATCCGGAATCTGAAGGAGGCGGCGACTTGCTTTAAGCCGACGACACTGAGAGTGGAGAGACAATACCAGGACGGAAAAGGGCGATTGAGGACTACTGGTTATAGGCCGAGTTGGTTTGTTTGTTTATTTTAAAAAAATGGACTGACCCCCTGTCGATTGGAGGGGAGGCCTACAATCAGTTTATGAAGGAGATTAACGGGCTTTTATAACATTAAATAAACGTTATTTTATAAGACAGGAATATTAATTAATATATTTGATGTATAATTGGACGAGGATAGCGTCAATTCGAAAGTGGAGTGAATATGTGCCCAGGAAAGTATTCACGACCAATTCCAGGAAGACAGAGGAATTAAATCTATCAATATCCACAATAAAACTGTATTTATGACTAATGAGTGGTAAAGTGAGGACGTGGGCATAAAGACTCCTCTCAAAGTGAGAGGTCAGTTTATTCTCAACTATTCCCTCAGGAAAGCAGGCTACGATTTACGCTCGATGGACTACACTCCAACCCCACTGAAATGCCAACGCACAGGCGGAAGGAACGCCCACGGTTGATTGACCAAGCAAACGAGTAGGCCGAATCATCATCGACCGGATTGGCGGGGGGTTCCACAAATATTTCTGTTGGCCCTGTTCACGGAAAGGCACTCCCGGGAGAGTGGTGGAGGAAAGAGTGTGTGAGGTGACTCCTAGTCATAATCGTAGCTCAAAAACGACGACTGGCACAGTGCGACGCTGGCCTTGGGGGTGATGTCAGGCGGTGGGCGGTGGCCACTCCTGACATGAAAGACATAGTCCGGACATACGGAGACATCCCCAAAGTGCCCAGTAATATATCCACTCATTTCCAGTCCTCGGCAGACCAGGAGACGCCCATCCTCTGGGTGCTCTCATTCCGGGGTCTCATGTCTGCTGTGTCGAGTTCTCCCCCAACGGTGGACAGAAAATAGCAGTGTCGACCGGGACCTACGCAGTGTTGTGTAATAAGGGAGTCTCCCTGTGTGCAGATGGGGGAGTCCCTCCGTCTCCCCAGTGGACAGGAGTATGTGTTGAGCAGTAAGTGCATGTGTGTGGTGGGGAGGGTGTCCAATGTGGGTCACCGCGATGTCAAGTTGACCACGGCGGGACAGCGGAGGAGATTGGGTGTGCGTCCTCGCAGAGGTCTTTTTTAGAGGAAGGGAGGACGCTTTGGACGTAAAATTAAAAAGCCGGGAAAACCCAAAGTGTATAAAATTAGGGAGAAAAGACACACCGATATTTATCCTCTGTCTGTCTAATATCATTCCAATAAATGTTTCCTGATCTGGTGGTGTATAGAAATTACTTATGAAATCATCTTAATTCCAAAAAATTCATTTTTAAACAAACAAATCACTGCTCCATAAATCTGCACGCAGACTCCAAGTAAACTCAATTTTCGACAGAAGACCCAACTATTCAACAAACATGTCTTGAACATTTTGGACAAAGCAATCAGGCGTACAAGCATTCCAAAAGCAATAAGTGATCCCATCAGAAACCCCTTCTCAAAAGAGTTACAAACAACTAGTCCATCCCGTACTAAATTACGCAAGTCCGACCTGGATTCCCTGTCTATTTACAAGCCCACGGAGGAATACCAATCAGTACAAAACAGGACAATGTGTATTATACCCGAATACCTGAAATAACACCCATCGACTAACTGCATTTTGAAATTTATCTTCTCTTCGATAGAACATTTAAATATGATTCACAATTCCTATTCTCTTATCCGACCACCCTTGCACTGCTCTAAACATGCTAAATGACAATTGCTGTTTACTAAAAAGTACGCCAGCAAAACAATACTCATTTCTAAAATCAATGGCCGATGATTACTTAACTAATCATTTTTCCACTCTCCTGATCTTTCACTATCAGCACAAAATTTGACATTCACTTCTCTTTGGAAGCAACCTGGACTACTGTAGACAGGTTGCTTTTAAGGAGAGGCCAAAAAGTCACAAATAATTATGACATTAAGTCAGAAAATCCATTTGGACAACACGATCAATATTTTTAGTTTTATGTGATGGCACGTTAAAAATAAATAATTTTAATTGGTAGTCAAAATAATTTATTTCCGTCAATAATCGATACATGTATTTCCTTAAATAGGGACGTTCAGGTGCATCGTTTTATATTTCTGTGGGTTGGTATTTATTACTTCCTTTTCTTTGTTGGATGTGGCCTAGATATGATAAATAAATAATTTTTATTTATTAAAATATATTTCTAAACTAATCTTAAGAATATATTGATTAACCATGAACTACTGCGAGGTTAACCAATCTCACGGAAGTGAAGATCCAATGTCAGAATATCCCCCAATCCCCCCCAATCCAGTCCACCGAACCACCCAAATCGACTTGGAAAGAACCCTCCAAGTGGAGGAAGCCAAACTCCTCCTCATGAGAAGGATCCGTCTCCACCAACGAAACTACAACATCAAAGTAAATCTCCCAAAATAACCACCAGAAAAACGTGACCAAAAAGAAGGTGGAGTGCCCAAAGTCCCCTCCCACCAAATTAGCGCGGGAAAGTACCAAGAAGTACAAAGGAAGGGACTCGGAGTACTCGAAAAGGGCAGAAAACATTCACAAAACCAATTCCTCCCACGGGAAGGTCAGACAGGAACCCAAAACAGTAAAAACGTGGTTTCCAGTGTAGGCGAGTGAGTTGGCCCAGGACAGTGCCACAGAGCAAGCGCGGGAAGAATTGACTGGTCGGATTAACAACACGGTGGCCTCTCTGCCCAGATTGGTGATTCCGGTGGTGGAGGGACTGTTCTTTGTGCCCTCCTTCGATTCAGGGGACTACCTCGAGTGTGTGGGACTCGAATATGTCAGAAATAACACCAAAAATTCGAAAAAGAAGGACAATAAAAATAGCGGGAAAAATATTGTGAAAAATATTAACAAAA